>NW_027362455.1:0-45950 GCF_039654945.1 Dendrobates tinctorius | reverse complement strand
AAAATGGAAACAATTAATTCAACAATAAAATTATTGTTTCAAAACTGCTTTATGGTGGTGTTGGATTTGAAAGATGCTTACTACCATATACCCATTCATGCAGCTCATCAGCGCTTCCTCAGAGTGGCGGTTCAGTTAAATGGGTCAGTTGAACATTTCCAATACGCGGCCCTCCCCTTTGGGGTGGCAGTCGCTCCCCGGGTATTTACCAAAGTAGTAGCGGAAGTTATGGCCCATCTACGTGAATCTGACATTCTAGTAGTACCCTACTTAGATGACTTCCTGATTATAGGAAAAACGGCAAAACATTGTACGGAACAGCTACAGAGGGCAATGTCTGCCCTGGAGCGGTTAGGATGGCTGCTGAATATCAAAAAATCTCGGTTACAGCCGATGAAAAGCCAGCAGTTTTTAGGCCTGATTCTAGATTCTGAGAAACAGGAATGCCGTTTGCCTCCGGAGAAGCTTGTTCGTTTACACTATCAGGTCCTAAATGCTTCCAATAACCCCACCATGTCCCTTAGGAAAGCCATGTCCCTTCTGGGTTCCCTTTCCTCCTGTATCCCAGCGGTGCAGTGGGCCCAGTTTCATTCAAGAACACTTCAGGGTGAGGTTTTACTGCATCAAAGAATCCTCGGAGGTTACTTAGAGGGCCAGCTAACCTTGTCCCGAAACACAAGGGAGTCCCTAGAGTGGTGGCTGGACAAGGATAATTTATCCAGAGGAGTTCCCTGGGAATTCGACATATCCCGCATAGTCACTACGGATGCTAGCCCTTCCGGCTGGGGGGCTCATATGGGTGAGGTCGTGGTCCAGGGCCTATGGGACCAGCACCAGATAAATATGTCATCTAATTTGAAAGAATTGACAGCAGCAGAACAGGCAGCTAAGAAGCTACTTATGTATCTGCAGGGCCATCATGTGCGAGTGCTCTCCGACAATCAGGTCACCGTGGCTTATATCAACCACCAAGGTGGGACTCGTTCCAAACCCCTGATGAATGTGACAGAACGGTTGTTCCAACTAGCAGAGCAGCATTTTCTATCTTTGACAGCGCTACACATAAAAGGGAAAGAAAACATTATGGCAGATTTCTTAAGCCGCAATCTGCTAAGGCAAGGAGAATGGTCCCTAAACATCTCGATCTTCCACCTGATTGTGCAAAGGTGGGGACAGCCAGAGGCAGACCTCTTCGCCACCAAAGAAAACAGAAAATTGAGACTATTCTGCTCCCTAAATCCCAGAGACAACCCCCTGGCAGTAGATGCCTTTCTGATAAAGTGGGACTTCAGGCTAGCATATGCCTTCCCTCCCCTATCGCTACTACCCTTGGTGTTGAGAAAGATCAGGAAAGACAGAGCAAGGGTTATAGTCATCGCCCCATTTTGGCCCAGGAGGGCTTGGTTTTCTTGCCTCAGGACCATGTCGGTGTCCGATCCTTGGGTTCTTCCGGACATCCCGGATCTCTTATCCCAGGGCCCAGTCTTCCATCCTCAGGTGGCTGGCCTACATCTGACGGCGTGGAGTTTGAGCAGGCGCTCTTAAAAGATAAAGGCTTCTCCCCAGACTTAATTAATACCCTTCTTAAAAGTAGAAAGGCCATTACTACCAAGATCTATGTTAGAATTTGGAAGAAATTCCTTCACAGCTCGGGAATAGTCGCTGGGGGTTCAACACCTATAAATCAGATCTTAGAATTTCTTCAGAAAGGTCTGGACATGGGGCTTTCCACTAGTACCCTTAAAGTACAAGTAGCAGCCTTAGGGGCCCTCTTTAGCTGCAACATCGCGAGTAATTACTGGATCAGAAGATTCATTAAAGCAGCAGGAAGATCCAGGCCGGTAGTGAAGGATAGATTCATGCCATGGGACTTGAATCTAGTCCTCACGGCCATGACGGAAGCTCCATTCGAACCTATTTCATCAGCTTCCATAAAAAACCTGTCCCTCAAAGTAGCGTTCCTGGTAGCTCTAACCTCTGCTCGCAGAGCTAGCAATATCCAGGCATTATCTAGGCGTCCTCCTTATATACAGATTAAAAATGATAGAGCAATACTCACACCTGATCCAGCGTATTTACCTAAAGTGGATTCTAACTTTCATAGGACTCAGGAAGTAGTCCTTCCATCCTTCCTCCCTAATCCGGCTAATAAGAAGGAAGAGAAACTACATACCCTGGATGTTAGGAAGTGCCTTATAGAATATGTGGCAGCTACCGATCCTTGGAAGAAAGAGGATGCCCTGTTTATTTCCCACCAAGGCCCTAGGAAAGGTTGTAGAATATCAAAGAATACACTAGCCAGGTGGATTAGAGAAGCGATTGCCTTAGCATACACCTCAAAAGGCAGGTCGCCACCCGGGAAGCTGAGGGCACATTCCACCAGAGCCATGGCGACCTCGTGGGCCGAGAGATCAGAAGTCTCCATCGACCAGATATGTAAGGCGGCTACTTGGTCCTCTCCGAGCACCTTTTATAGTCATTATAGGCTAGACTTGGGTGCTTCCACAGACCTCTCTTTTGGGATAAGGGTGCTGCAGGCTGTAGTCCCTCCCTAAAGTAGTTATTACTCTCTGTAATTCTCTCAGGTGGTGCTGTCATGGACGACCGAATAAAGTCTTAGTTACTCACCGGTTAACGGTATTTTTCGGAGTCCATGGCAGCACCCGTATATTCCCTCCCTTTAGTTTAATTTGGGTGTGCACTTCTTCTTATACGTACACGGGTAATTTAAATAGTTGTGTATAGTATTGTATATAAGTTATGCTATTAACCATTGTGGTCCTCTGTGCTCTGTAATCCAACTGATGCGTGGGAGAGGTGCCGCCCTTTTTGTATCTGTAAGTTTCCTGTTCCTAAAGGGCGGATCCCCTCTCTCAGGTGGTGCTGTCATGGACTCCGAAAAATACCGTTAACCGGTGAGTAACTAAGACTTTTCAAGCTAAATAATTTATTTAGAATAATTAACAGAGCATAAATGCTAAATGCAAGTTACAGCAGACATAAACACAATATAGCAGTTAATAAAGTTTTTATCTGTATAAAACATGTAGTTTCTTTGCTTTCCTTTCACAAATAGAATGCATAGTAAACAGCAAACTCTCCATTTACATAATATGTATGCCCAGATAAGGTTTTGCATACAATAAGTGCCCAGAGTAAACTGCTGAATATAAAGTGCATAAGTGCCTTGTATCAAATAAGCCTGGTAGGCGTTAAGTGTACACAGAGTAAAAACTGTCTATGCAAATTCCAGAGTAAGATACAAGGACTGCATTAGAAAGTAACAACTTACATGTGCTGTGTATGTCGCTGTAAAACCTGCCGCCCCTACGCGCGTTACACCGCAGCTTCCTCAGGAGGCGTGGTTTACAAGTGCCCCGGATCTAGTTTATATAGTGCGGTCAACCAATAAACCGCTTTCCCTAATAAAGCTTGTAAAATTCAGGACCTGCGCTGTAGTGTCCACAATGACGTCAATAGTATCCAGTTCTAAACGTCCACAGCATTATCGGCGCATGCGCTGTTGAGTCCCCACTATGTACAGCGAGTCTATCATCAGCATGAAAGCGGCTCAAGCTGCAAAACAGCCAGAGACAGCCACATACCAGACTGAGCACGTCAGAAGGCTCCTAGGGAGGACTGAACTGGGCATGCGCTCAAGTGAGGAAAAGAAAATAAAATAATTATGAAGAATAATAATCACTATTTAAAGTGATAGCAAGTGTTGAAAGTGAGGGGATAAAACATAATGATGCTGAAATAATTATAGCGGTGTGTATGAACCATTAAAGTGAATATGCCTGACATAGAGTGCAAAGGCACACACATATGTGTCAATTATAAGCACACTATGCAAGCAATAAAATTTTTTTAACAATTAGCATAATGTGTATGCAGGCTATATGAAAGTGTATGTGCATCATATAACTATAACAACTATATATCATGTCTCTGTTAAAAAACAAATGTACATAAAAATAACACATGGCATTCAATACATACATCAAATGTCATATATCATAAAGTAATTATACACACAATTATGTATAATGAATAATACATAGCACAAATATACAAAGAAAATTGTGAAAAAAATAAAAAATGAGTGAAAAAAATATAAATAAAACAAAAATGTAAATGAAATAAACAAAAAAAGAAAAAATGAATAAAAATGTGAACAAATAACATGAAATATTGAAGACCCAATGGGTACGAAAAGAGCCGTAGATTTCTTGTGAGAGGAGTGTTTCTTCATAAAATCTTGAAATGCCCTCAACAATGAATTCCATGCCAGATCATATATTGCGATGCGAAGATAGAGAACTGGAGTATAAGCACAGGAAAAAATAATTAAAAACAGAAAACTAAAACCAAGACTAAAAAGATACCCATACGATTTTTACAGAAAGGACCCAAAACCATTACTCTCATACAATCATGTTTTTTTTGCTACTGTATATAGGAGGCTATGTGCAGGCTCATACTGTATATAGGAGGTAAACACTGCATTCAGGAGGCTATATGTGGGTGCTCATACTGTATATAGGAGGCTATATGCGGCCTCATACTGTATATAGGAAGCGATGTGCAGGCTCATACTGTATATAGGAGGCAATATGCGGCCTCCTACTGTATGTAGGAGACTATGTGCAGACTCATACTGTATATAGGAAGCGCTGTGCAGGCTCATACTGTATATAGGAGGCTATATGCGGCCTCATACTGTATATAGGAAGCAATGTGCAGGCTCATACTGTATATAGGAAGCAATGTGCAGGCTCATACTGTATATAGGAGACTATGTGCAGACTCATACTGTAAATAGGAGGCTATATGTGGCCTCATACTGTATATGGTAAGCGATGTGCAGGCTCATACTGTATATAGGAGGCTATACGCGACCTCATACTGTATATAGGAGGCTATATGCGGCCTCATACTGTATATAGGAAGCGATGTGCAGGCTCATACTGTATATAGGAGGCAATTCAAAAGAAGGAAATATCCAGCTACAGATCCAGGGAAAAATTGTTAAAAACAAAAAATAAAGGAGAGCGATAGTGGCACCTGTGTAAAAGGTTTTGTAACTGCTGCGACTCTAGACCAGACCAGGTCTAGCCGACCAGAGTATAAGCCGAGGCACCTACTTTTGCCACGAAAACCTGGGTGAACTTATTGACTTGAGTATAAGCCGGGTGTGCATTGACCACTCATCCCTACCGTGGTATGCATGGTTCCCCCGTCCCTGTCATTGTCTGCATGGCTCCTTATCCCCTATCTTTGTATGTATGATTCCTGTTAAGAAAAAAAACCATCCTATTTACCTGCCTGCGCGCCGTCGGTGGCACTGCATCTTGTTCCAGCCATATAACACGGATATGGTAATGACAGTGAATATTTAGAACATTCATTACTGTGCACATTATACACATTATACATTCCTGCAGCTCCGTGGCGTAGCAACTGTTTGTGGAGCCCGGGGCGGTCGAAAAATTTGCCGCCCCTTTGGTCGTTGATATTCCGGAAGCATCCGAAGAGCCCACACTACACTCAAAGATCTAATTTTTAGTCTACTACTAACTCTGCTGTTATTATTTCTAAATTTCTAGACTTTCATCTTCTTGCAGTTCTCTATATATATGTATGTATGTATCAGCTTGATGACCCTACTGAACCGCCACCACTGCCCTGCATAGAGCCGCACCATAAAACAGTGTAAGGAGACCCACGTGTCCTCCCCCTGCACAGACCCAAAGTACACTCCATACAGAGCCCTCATGTTCTCCCCTTGCACAGCCCCCCATGTACCCCCCTGCACAGCCCCCCATGTCCTCCCCTGCACAGCCCCCATGTCCTCCCCTGCACAGCCCCCATGTCCTCCCCTGCACAGCCCATGTCCTCCCCTACAGAGCCCCCCCATGTCTTCCCCTACAGAGCCCCCCCAAGTCCTCTCCCTACAGAGCCCCCCCATGTCCTCCACTGCACAGCCCCCATGTCCTCCCCTGCACAGCCCCCCATGTCCTCCCCTGCACAGCCTCGCCATGGTCACCTATCTGCACAGCCCCCCAATTCCCAGTATCCCTCCCCCCCCCTCACCTGCCGGTTGCCGGCTCCGTTCAGCAGCGGCGTGCTCTCCCCGGCCTCCTCCAGCTGCTCCCGGCTGGACCACGACACCCTGTTGGCCACATTGGCCATGCTCCGTGCTGTGCGGCCGCTCCGCTCGCTGTTTGGACATGTGACAGCCGGAGCCTCGGCAGATCCCACGGTCATGTGACTGCCAATCTACAGCGCTGCAGCGGGGTCATACCAGGAACGCACGCCTGAGGCATGACGGGTAATGTAGTCCTACAGTGTTACCATAGCAACACGGCTGCTGGGGCCTTTCCTAAAAGCAGCCGAGGAGCTGTCATGCTGCCGCGCCGCCCCCACACATGTGACGCCTGGGGCGGACCATCCCCCACGCTACTCCAGTGCTGCAGCTATGGGTCCCTGTTATCAGCCATTCATAGGCCAGGACCAGCCCTCCACATAAAGGGGACACAATTATAACACTGAGCACAATAGTCAGGGGGCCCGTGAGACCACCCCCTGACATCAGCAGAGACCTGTGCAGTGGCTGAAGAGTTAACCAGCCCTCGGGAATATGCAGAGCTTCATTATACATCAGTGCCAATGTTCACTACAGGACTGGCATTGTATTCATGAATCAGATGGCTCAGGATGAACTCCAGGCAAGTATCAGAGACTCCACAGCGGAAACTCCAGATCTCATCCAGGGCTTCCTGGTGCCTGATCAGTAGGCAATGAGGTCCCTGTATCCACAATGATCCTTGGAGAAACAATTGTCCAGCAGACCCAGCACGCCCTATAACTGGTAAAACCATCCTTTTTACCTCCCTGGTGGCTTTGCAGCTCGTTCTGGCTGCCGGAGCCTGCAGCTCTTCCTGACGAGTGATCACGTGGTACTGATCATTAAGGTAATGAATATGCGCTCCACGCCTAAGGTAGCGGAGAGGCGTGCAGGCATGTGAGTATGGTGTGCTGGAAACTGGTGGCCTCTGTTACCTGCTGCTCCCCTCCTCTGCCGGCTTTCTGGGACCGTGACTCGTCTACAAGACAAGGGGGGTGTAATGCAGGGCTGAGGTGATGCAGCAAATAAACAGGAGAACACAGCGGGGTGCAGTCTTTACGCTTTTACTCACATTTTGAGTTGCAAACCAGGGCACTGAGTACAGATGGTAATGGAGATCCAGCCAGCCTGGAAGCAATTTAGGATCCACTAAGCCAGATGGGTTGGAGGCCTCCTTTCTGCGCTGTCCCATGAGGTCTAAAGCTATGCTCAACATGCAAAACAGAAGCCGCGGAGACACCATCACGTGTTTCTCAACGCAAGCAATGACCATCCAGGTCTTTGTCCGGGAAGGAACAACCACGGGAAGGGCAGTCTCCAATGAAGGAAACCACCTATGCCAAAACATGGTATCCATCCACATACAGCTGTTTCGGGGTATTGCCCCTCATCAGTGTGGAGTAGGAAACTGGCTGGTAGGAGCAATGCCTAGTAAAAAGACTATGAAGAGGAGGATGAATGAACTCATGGAGATCAACATCCGACACTGCGGAGACACCATCACGTGTTTCTCAACGCAGTGATTCTAGAGCACTGCCCCCATCCCTTATGGGAAATATGCAAAACATGCAAAACAGAAGCCGCGGAGACACCATCACGTGTTTCTCAACGCAAGCAATGACCAGCCAGGTCTTTGTCCGGGAAGGAACAACCACGGGAAGGGCAGTCTCCAATGAAGGAAACCACCTATGCCAAAACATGGTATCCATCCACATACAGCTGTTTCGGGGTATTGCCCCTCATCAGTGTGGAGTAGGAAACTGGCTGGTAGGAGCAATGCCTAGTAAAAAGACTATG
This sequence comes from Dendrobates tinctorius, assembly GCF_039654945.1. Taxonomy (NCBI): domain Eukaryota; kingdom Metazoa; phylum Chordata; class Amphibia; order Anura; family Dendrobatidae; genus Dendrobates; species Dendrobates tinctorius. The sequence goes on along the minus strand of NW_027362455.1, from coordinate 38,023 downwards.
AAGAGGAGGATGAATGAACTCATGGAGATCAACATCCGACACTGCGGAGACACCATCACGTGTTTCTCAACGCAGTGATTCTAGAGCACTGCCCCCATCCCTTATGGGAAATATGCAAAACATGCAAAACAGAAGCCGCGGAGACACCATCACGTGTTTCTCAACGCAAGCAATGACCAGCCAGGTCTTTGTCCGGGAAGGAACAACCATGGGAAGGGCAGTCTCCAATGAAGGAAACCACCTATGCCAAAACATGGTATCCATCCACATACAGCTGTTTCGGGGTATTGCCCCTCATCAGTGTGGAGTAGGAAACTGGCTGGTAGGAGCAATGCCTAGTAAAAAGACTATGAAGAGGAGGATGAATGAACTCATGGAGATCAACATCCGACACTGCGGAGACACCATCACGTGTTTCTCAACGCAGTGATTCTAGAGCACTGCCCCCATCCCTTATGGGAAATATGCAAAACATGCAAAACATAAGCCGCGGAGACACCATCACGTGTTTCTCAACGCAAGCAATGACCAGCCAGGTCTTTGTCCGGGAGAGAACAACCACGGGAAGGGCAGTCTCCAATGAAGGAAACCACCTATGCCAAAACATGGTATCCATCCACATACAGCTGTTTCGGGGTATTGCCCCTCATCAGTGTGGAGTAGGAAACTGGCTGGTAGGAGCAATGCCTAGTAAAAAGACTATGAAGAGGAGGATGAATGAACTCATGGAGATCAACATCCGACACTGCGGAGACACCATCACGTGTTTCTCAACGCAGTGATTCTAGAGCACTGGCCCCATCCCTTATGGGAAATATGCAAAACATGCAAAACAGAAGCCGCGGAGACACCATCACGTGTTTCTCAACGCAAGCAATGACCAGCCAGGTCTTTGTCCGGGAAGGAACAACCACGGGAAGGGCAGTCTCCAATGAAGGAAACCACCTATGCCAAAACATGGTATCCATCCACATACAGCTGTTTCGGGGTATTGTCCCTCATCAGTGTGGAGTAGGAAACTGGCTGGTAGGAGCAATGCCTAGTAAAAAGACTATGAAGAGGAGGATGAATGAACTCATGGAGATCAACATCCGACACTGCGGAGACACCATCACGTGCAAAACAGAAGCCGCGTTGCTTGCGTTGAGAAACACGTGATGGTGTCTCCGCGGCTTCTGTTTTGCATATTTCATAGGCATTGCTCCTACCAGCCAGTTTCCTACTCCACACTGATGAGGGGCAATACCCCGAAACAGCTGTATGTGGATGGATACCATGTTTTGGCATAGGTGGTTTCCTTCATTGGAGACTGCCCTTCCCGTGGTTGTTCCTTCCCGGACAAAGACCTGGCTGGTCATTGCTTGCGTTGAGAAACACGTGATGGTGTCTCCGCGGCTTCTGTTTTGCATGTTTTGCATATTTCCCATAAGGGATGGGGGCAGTGCTCTAGAATCACTGCGTTGAGAAACACGTGATGGTGTCTCCGCAGTGTCGGATGTTGATCTCCATGAGTTCATTCATCCTCCTCTTCATAAAGCTATGCTCAGTCCTCTGTTCCTTACGGTTCTTTAGTCCTTGCCTGTATGGCAGGCAGCTTGAGCCTTTCACAGGTGTCACTCCTTCGTGGTGGCTCTGGCCAATGGCGGATCTTAATAGGGGCGGATGGGGCGGTCGCCCCGGGCCCAAGGGCAGGGGCAGGGGCGGGCTGGGCCAGGTGGCAGAGAGGCAAATGCCCCCCGGACCGCTCCCCCAGCGCCAGTACAGGGCCGGCCGTGCCCTGTGCTGTGACACCGCCGGCAGCAGATAGCCGCCCGCATCACATTCTATGAGGGGCCGGGAGCTGTGCACGGCCGTCACCTTGACGGCTGCTCAGCTCCGGCTCCCTCCGGCTGTACTTCCGGGTCAGATGTCGGGCGTGCGCGATGACGTCATCGTGCACGCGCCGACATGTCCCGGAGGATGCTGAAAGCAGAGGCGCTGCTGGGGAGCGAGCCGGCTGTGAGGTAAGTATGGGGAACTTTTTTTATTTATAAAATGAATTAAATGGGGGAGGGGGTGAGTGGGTGCAGTACACAATGAAGGGGGGGTGACTGGGGCCTGTATATGATGAAGGGGGGGTGACTGGGGCCTGTATATGATGAAGGGGGGGTGACTGGGGCCTGTATATGATGAAGGGGGGGTGACTGGGGGCTGTATATGATGAAGGGGGGTGACTGGGGGCTGTATATGATGAAGGGGGGGTGACTGGGGGCTGTATATGATGAAGGGGGGGTGACTGGGGGCTGTATATGAAGGGGGGTGACTGGTGGCTGTTTATGATGAAGGGGGGTGACTGGGGGCTGTATATGATGACGGGGGGGTGACTGGGGGCTGTATATGATGAAGGGGGGTGACTGGGGTTGTACAGGATGAAGGGGGTGAGTGGGGGCTTCACAGGATGAAGGGGGGATGAGTGGGGGCTTCACATGATGAAGGGGGGTGAGTGGGGCTGCACATGATGAAGGGGGGGTGAGTGGGGCTGCATATGATGAAGGGGGGGTGAGTGGGGCTGCACATGATGAAGTGGGGGATAAGGGGGACTGCACATGATGAATTAAGGGGTAAGGGGGACTGCACATGATGAATTAAGGGGTAAGTGGGACTGCACATGATGAATTAAGGGGTAAGTGGGACTGCACATGATGAATTGGGGGTAAGGGGAACTGCACATGATGAATTAAGGGGTAAGTGGGACTGAACATGATGAATTGGGGGTAAGAGGGACTGCACATGATGAATTGGGGGTAAGGGGCACTGCACATGAAGTGGGGGTAAGGGGGACTGCACATGATGTGGGGGTAAAATTAACTGCACATGATGATGGGGGAGTGGGGCTGCACATGAAGTTGGGGGGGAAGGGGACTGCACATGATAAAATGGAAGGGGGGATAAGGGGCTGCAAATGATGAAGCGGCACTGCAGATGAAGTGAGTGGGTGATAGGGGACTGCAATGGATGAAGTAAGGGGACTTCAAATTAAAGTGGGGACATTAAAGTGGATCCCCTATGGCCAGGATCACGTTGGGCGATTTTGTGCGTATTGGCCGTAGGCCTACAGCTTATGTGCAACGTCTTTTTAGGCCATGTCCACACGTGGTGGAATGGTGGCGGGTTTTCCGTATGGACCCGCAGCAAACCAAGTGCTGCGGTCCGTACGGCTGTCAATTCCCGCACGGGGACCGCAGCGCTCAGGTGGGAAGGGGGGTACAGGGGCCCAGGTTTTATGAACAGCCCCGGGCCCATAGTCCACTTAATCCGCCACTGGCGCTGGCTCTGGTATGCTGCTGTGCGTTCAGGTGTGTGATGGGGTCAGGAGGCCGGCAGTCTCCTGCCCTCCGGATTTGGCTGCTGGAACTGTTGTACCCGTGCAGCCACGGACTCTGGCGTCCAGTGTCAAGCCCTCTTCGCTGGGGTGAGCTTGGTCACAGCTCCAAACTTAATGTGTATGGCGGTGTAGCACTATAGCACCTTATATTACTGGGTCATATTATAGTCATTTATATCTTGGCATATTTTAGTATACGTAAACTTTCATTTGTATTTATCCCTCATATTTTGCAGTACTCTGCAATTCATCCATAGCACTGCAGTACTTTTTGTAGAACATTATTTCTTGGTTATACTTGTATATTCATTTATTTTCAATGTGCATTGTATGTTTTGTCCTCTAGCACTTTATAGTACTGAATCATTTACAGTGGATTTAATTCTATATCTTGCAATACTTTTCACTTTTGCACAATTTTTGTTTTACAGCACTATAGCACTTTTTAGTGCAATTTTTAGAATATTATGGTAGTACTTTTCACGATATTATTGTCTACACTATATATTTAACTTACACATTATTAATAGAAAGTTTTTTGAGCGATATATTTTAGCACTTAGCATTTTTTTTTACATATTTTTTATTTATTTTTTTCTGGTGCTGATATTATACAAATTTTGGCAAGATGTATTGATTTATTTATTGTATGTATTCAGATTTTATATTTTAGCACTTAGCACTTTTTGATATATATTTTTTATTCTATTTTTTGTGTTTATATTATACTAATTTTGGCAAGATGTATTGATATATTTATTATTCAGATTTTTATGTCATCACATTATAATTTGGTATACAATATATATATTTATAATTTTGGCTTTCCATCATTTTTTCATGCTGGATCCGTTTTTTCTCAGACTTGTATTAGTGACAGATTGTGACGGATGGCCACACGTTTCATCCGTCGTTCAACGGATCCGTCAGAAAATCTCTGTCCGTCGGCCGGAGACAAGGGACAGATGAACGTTTTTTGCGTACGTTGAAAAGTCGGATAGCGACGGATTCCGTCTTTTAAAACTGAGCATGCCCGGAATCATTTTTCTTCCTTTATTTTAACCCCTGCGGCTGCTTTTTCTATTCTGGCACAAAATCCCTCTCTCTCTCTCTCGCTCCAGAATTCTGTTTCTTTAATTCCTACAGCAAGGCTGCTACAACGGATCAGTCATAAAAACGGGTCCAGTGCATCAGTTTTTTGCAATATACGCAGGATCCGTCCACTTGACGGATCTGAACACTTTGACGGATTGTGACTGATTGCAAAAGACTGGAGTGTGAAAGGGGCCTTAAGAAGCGAGATGTGGATGAGAAAAGGCGGTGGATCCGTTGCCAACCGTTAATTGAAGGAATCCGCCAACGGATCCTCCTTTTTATACTGAGCATGCCCGAATGAATGTCCTTTCATGATATTTAACCCCAAATCCCATTCTGGCAGCTAAATCTCTCTCTCTCGTGAAACAGGCCTTACTTTAAATTTCATGCACTAGCGTCTAAAGCGGATCCGTACAAAAAACAGATCCAGTTGCATCCGTTTGCCACAAAACGTAAACGGATCCGTTTTTGCACACTGGCGGATTTTGACTAACGCCAGAAAACTGAAGTGTGAAACAGGCCTAAGAGAAAGAAAAGACTCAATCTGAGAAGAGGTCACCTATAAGGTACCAGGATGTACATTTTTAGCGATTGGTACTGACTGCGTCTCATCAGTACTATGGTTCCTGTATAGTCCACAGTCTGATAAAGACTGATAACTCCCAGCATCTCCTTACCATTGTTAAGGACATACTGGGAGTTGTAGGTTCATGAGATACAAATGTATATGGGCCTGACTTAGAAGGATTCAGCTCATCAGTTATTAATCACATGATGTCATAGACCTAATGGAAAAGGGAAGAATTAGCTGGGTAGAAATGCAAAATGGGCGCCTTCGGCTTCATCTGCCTTGGGCACCCAAAATACTTTGTTTCGGCCCTGGTAACGGATAAAGCAAAATCCTACATGACCTATCAGTGTTCTACGATTTGGGTTGAGGACACTTATTGTATGTGGGCTGGTGAATTTTGTGTGCCAGGGCTGCTTTTTAGTCCCAACTCGGCCCTGAATCCCCTCGTGTATCTGAATGGGAGGAAGAGTGTGAACTTGTGCTAATTGTGCAGTCACACTTTGTCATCTCTGCTCCGTCCTGTCTTCCAGCGCAGGGTTAAATTGCTCTGACTTCATATCTGGCTTCATGGCTTGATCATAGATGCTGGATCCTGATCCCCAACAAAATATCACCAACCGAAGATTGTGAAAGAAACACACAAAACACTTTTATTGGATGTTAAATTGACCGAATTTTATTCCAAATCTCATCATTATTATTTCTTTCAGTGTCTGAAATTTAGAATCAGCCAATTACTATGAAAGAGACACTGAAAATGGCAGAACCCCCGACTCACGAAGAATCGTCCTTCAGCACTCAGGAGGGGAAAACCCCCAGTGGTGGAAACCTCTAGGGAACCATGGCTGCAGGACTGCCCTTCCCTTGGGCTTAGAAGGTTAGTGCCAACATGTAACAGCAAATTGTACCTGAATTTGTACATTGTGTCATATTTGTTTTGGAGAAGCCTAATGCGACCTCTCCAGGCCGTACACATAAAGTGAAGGCGGCCAGTACCGGACGTGAGGGAGATCTGGCTGCAACATCTGTCACCCCATTGATCTGGCTGGCTAGGCGGTATGGCTGATCTGGCTGGCTAGGCGCTATGGCTGATCTGGCTGGCTAGGCGGTGTCCCCTTCCTCCCATTGTGGAGTGATGAAGCTCCAGGTCTCCATACACATCAAGTATGGCTCCGTCTACGGCTGAATGACTTGTGGTTCTGGAATCTTCTCCTGCATCATAGATGCATGTGTTTATGACATCAGCGCAGTTGCCATAGTTATCACAGGTGTTTTATACTGTGGTTTCATTGGCTAGGAAGTCCCTCTCAGTGTTCCAAAGAATTAACCCTTGAATGATTGGTATTGTGCCTTTCTCCAGAAGCCTGTAAAATAAACTTGTCACTAGACAGGACCATTATCATTATTATATTTTAAAGTTGCCCCAACCAAAGTTTAATAAGTGAGCGCATCTAGAGTTGATGTGTAACAAGCGCAATCATTCCATTAAGCCCTACTAAATGCATAAATGCACAATATGAGAACAGAGCAGTCTCATAGAAAATTAATGATACCAAGGTAAATGCAGTTAGATATGGGATGCTATATAGGGGCTCATACTGTATATAGGAGCTATATGGGGACTCACACTGTATATAGGAGGCAATATGGTGGCAAACACTGTATTCAGGAGGCTATATGTGGGTGCCCATACTGTATATAGGAGGCTATATGCGGCCTCATACTGTATATAGGAAGCGATGTGGGCTCATATTGTATATAGGAAGCAATGTTCAGGCTCATACTGTATATAGGAGACTATATGTGGCCTCATACTGTATATAGAAGGCTATATGTGGCTTCATACTGTATATAGAAGGCTATATGCGGCCTCATACTGTATACAGGAGGCTATGTGGGCTCATACTGTATATAGGAGGCTATATGCAGCCTCATACTGAATATAGGAAGCGATGTACAGGCTCATACTGTATATAGGAGGCTATGTGCAGGCTCATACTCTATATAGGAAGCGCTGTGCAGGCTCATACTGTATGTAGGAGGCTATATGCGGCCTCATACTGTATGTAGGAGGCTATATGCGGCCTCATACTGTATGTAGGAGGCTATATGCGGCCTCATACTGTATGTAGGAGGCTATATGCGGCCTCATACTGTATGTAGGAGGCTATATGCGGCCTCATACTGTATGTAGGAGGCTATATGCGGCCTCATACTGTATGTAGGAGGCTATGTGCGGCCTCATACTGTATGTAGGAGGCTATGTGCGGCCTCATACTGTATGTAGGAGGCTATGTGCGGCCTCATACTGTATGTAGGAGGCTATGTGCGGCCTCATACTGTATGTAGGAGGCTATGTGCGGCCTCATACTGTATGTAGGAGGCTATGTGCGGCCTCATACTGTATGTAGGAGGCAATTCAAAAGCAGGAAATATCCAGCTACAGATCCAGGGAAAAATTGTTAAAAACAAAAAATGAAGGAGAGCGATAAAGTGGCGCCTGTGTAAAAGGTTTTGTAACTGCTGCGACTCTAGATACCAACCACAAGGAAATCGAAAGGATTATAAATATTTGTGATAGACTCACGCTGAAAAAACCAAAATGTGGGAGAAAAGCTAGTCACTTATTAATGAGACAAATAGAAGAATATTTAATAGGTAAAACCTGACAAGAATAAACAATAAACTGCAGTTAACCCAATCGTGGGGATAAATAGCTGAGAAATAAATTGTGATTAGTATATCTTAATGAATATATTGCAACTCGCCCAGTACAAAGCTGTGAAAAAAATGGTAGTTAATGGAAATAGTAAGTATTGCACTCAGTTGATTAACCAAGGAGAGATGGCATGTACCCGAATAGAATTCTCCTAGAAGTAAAGGGTTAATATGTACATAGAACACAATTGGGTGAAAATATTAAATGGTCATAAACAATATGTCCCGGACCTGAAGAAAGAAGCTGAGTTTTCCGAAACGCGTTGGTTTCGGCCCTTTTTGCCACCCGTACCTCCATCTAGCAGCAGTTACGCGGCACCACGTGATCCACCGCGTCACACAGGTCCTGCTCCTACTGCACATCTGCCAGGACTCAGCTATTGACCAGAGTGACCGGATCCCTGCCGACAGCTGGAGCGCAGGAGCGCTGGTCTCACACTACACCTCGGCATATCGCTGCATCTCCCAGGTCCGACCTTTACTGCACCAGCCAGAACGCAGTCACTGGATTCTACACAGACCATCGGAGGTATTGTGAGTAGCAACACTCACATACAACTACAGTATATATGGTGAAATCACCATGTACTGTTCAGCGCGCTATTTCACAGGGCATGAGCCCTCCACTCATTGGAGAAAGTACTTGGTGTATCCGTCATCGGCCGGGGCAGCTCTCCCCACGGCTATAGACATTGGACTATTTTATGAATGCAGGTTTATACCAAGCATTAACTATGGACTAAGGATATAATCACACTCTTTATGCCGGGACATATTGCTCATGACCATTTAATATTTTCACCCAATTGTGTGTTCTATGTACCTATTAACCCTTTACTTCCTGCCGCTTTTATTTGCAGCCTCTAGGAGAATTCTATTCTGGTACATGCCATCTCTTGGTTAATCAACTGTTTGAGTGCAATACTTAATGGAAATAGTAACTACCATTTTTTTTCACAGCTTTGTACTGGGCGAATTGCAATATATTTATTAAGATATACTAATCACTATTTATTTCTCAGCTATTTATCCCCACGATTGGGCTAACTGCAAATTATTGTTTATTCTTGTCAGATTTTACCTATTACCGTATATACTCGAGTATAAGCCAACCAGAGTATAAGCAGAGGCACCTACTTTTGCCACGGAAAACTGGGTAAACTTATTGTCTTGAGTATAAGCCGGGTGTGCATTGACCACTCATCCCTACCGTGGTATGCATGTTCCCCCGTCCCTGTCATTGTATGCATGGCTCCTTATCCCCTATCTTTGTATGTATGATTCCTGTTAAGAAAAAAAACATCCTATTTACCTGCCTGCGCGCCGTCGGTGGCACTGCATCTTGTTCCGGCCATATAACACGGATAATTCTTGGTAATGACAGTGAATATTTAGAACATTAATTACTGTGCACATTATACACATTATACATTCCTGCAGCTCAGTGGCGTAGCAACTGTTTGTGGCGCCCGGGGCGGTCGAAAAATTTGCCGCCCCTTTGGTCGTTGATATTCCGCAAGCATCCGAAGAGCCCACACTACACTCAAAGATCTAATTTTTAGTCTACTACTAACTCTGCTGTTATTTCTAAATTTCTAGACTTTCATCTTCTTGCAGTTCTCTATATATATATATATATGTATGTATGTATTAGCTTGATGACCCTACTGAACCTCCACCACTGCCCTGCATAGAGCCGCACCATAAAACAGTGTAAGGAGACCCACGTGTCCTTCCCCTGCACAGACCCACAGTACACTCCCTACAGAGCCCTCATGTTCTCCCCTTGCACAGCCCCCCATGTCCTCCCCTACACAGCCTACCCATGTACCCCCCCAGCACAGCCTCCCATGTTCTCCCCTACACAGCCTCCCCATGTACCCCCCCTGCACAGCCCCCCATGTCCCTCCTACAGAGCCCCCATGTTCTCCCATACACAGCCCCCCCATGTCCTCCCCTACAGAGCCCCCCATGTCCTCCCTCTACAGAGCCCCCCATGTCCTCCCCTGCACAGCCCACCACGTCCGCCCACTACAGAGCCCCCCCATGTCCTCCCCTGCACAGCCTCGCCATGGTCACCTATCTGCACAGCCCCCCAATTCCCAGTATCCCTCTCGCCCTCACCTGCCGGTTGCCGGCTCCGTTCAGCAGCGGCGTGCTCTCCCCGGCCTCCTCCAGCTGCTCCCGGCCGGACCACGACACCCTGTTGGCCACATTGGCCATGCTCTGTGCTGTGCGGCCGCTCCGCTCGCTGTTTGGGCATGTGACAGCCGGAGCCTCGGCAGATCCCACGGTCATGTGATTGCCAATCTACAGCGCTGCAGCGGGGTCATACCAGGAATGCACGCCCGAGGCATGACGGGTAATGTAGTCCTACAGTGTTACCATAGCAACACGGCTGCTGGGGCCTTTCCTAAAAGCAGCCGAAGAGCTGTCATGCTGCCGCGCCTCCCCAACACACGTGCGCCTGGGGCGGACTGCCCCCCCACGCTACTGCAGTGCTGCAGCTATGGGTCCCTGTTATCAGCCATTCATAGGCCAGGACCAGCCCTCAACATAAAGGGGACACAATTATAACACTGAGCACAATAGTCAGGGGGCCCGTTAGACCACCCCCTGACATCAGCAGAGACCTGCGCAGTGGCTGAAGAGTTAACCAGCCCTCAGGAATCTGCAGAGCTTCATTATACACCGGTGACAATGTTCACTACAGGACTGGCATTGTATTCATGAATCAGATGGCTCAGGATGAACTCCAGGCAAGTATCAGAGACTCCACAGCGGAAACTCCAGATCTCATCCAGGGCTTCCTGGTGCCTGATCAGTAGGCAATGAGGTCCCTGTATCCACAATGATCCTTGGAGAAACAATTGTCCAGCAGACCCAGCACGCCCTATAACTGGTAAAACCATCCTTTTTACCTACCTGGTGGCTTTGCAGCTCGTTCTGGCTGCCGGAGCCTGCAGCTCTTCCTGTCGAGTGATCACGTGGTACTGCTCATTTAGGTAATGAATATGCGCTCCATGCCTAAGGGAGCGGAGAGGCGTGCAGGCATGTGAATATGGTGTGCTGGAAGCTGGTGACCTCTGTGACCTGCTGCTCCCCTCCTCTGCCGGCTTTCTGGGACCGTGACTCGTGTATAAGCCAAAGGGGGTGTTTTCAGCACAAAAAAAGTGCTGAAAAACTCGGCTTATACACAAGTGTATACAGTAAATATTCTTCTATTTGTCTCTTTAATAAGTGACTACCAGGCCCGGATTGGCAATATAACCAACCGGGCACTTTCCCGCTGGGCCGCTGTCATGTGGGCCGCGGGCGGCAGCGCCCGAACATCTGGCCGCTTGCCAGCTGCTGCGGCCACTGTTGCTCCTGCCGCCGGCCCTCTGTGGGCACGGCGGTGATAGATTCAAGTTCCTCCCACACTGCAGGGAGATAAGCCGCCACGCCCCCCCACGCACCCCATCCTCGCCATAGCATGAGACCCCCTCCCCCCCGCAGCCACTCACAGCGTCGCACTCGCTTGCCTGCTCGCTCTGTTCGCAGGACCTGTGATGAGATCACAGGAGGGGAGGAGTCAGGGGGTCACATGATCAGGAGCCTTTGTCCAGACCCCCGATCATATCACCCCTGACTCTGCCCCTCCTGTGACCTCATCACAGGTCCTGTGCGCTCAGCCTTGCCTCTACCGTCTGCAAGACTCTGCTTTGCTGTTGTCATGGTGCTGGTTGAGGTAAGTATGTGTGGGGTCAGGATTTACAGTGTGGATGTAGCGGAGCCGTGTGTGTATGAGGTGTACGGAGCGGAGCCGTGTGTGTACGAGGTGTACGGAGCGGAGCCGTGTGTGTACGAGGTGTACGGAGCGGAGCCGTGTGTGTACGAGGTGTACGGAGCGGAGCCGCTTGTGTACAAGGTGTACGGAGCGGAGCCGCGTGTGTACGAGGTGTACGGAGCGGAGCCGCGTGTGTACGAGGTGTACGGAGCGGAGCCGCGTGTGTACGAGGTGTACGGAGCGGAGCCGTGTGTGTACGAGGTGTACGGAGCGGAGCCGTGTGTGTACGAGGTGTACGGAGCGGAGCCGTGTGTGTACGAGATGTACGGAGCGGAGCCGTGTGTACGAGGTGTACGGAGCGGAGCCGTGTGTACGAGGTGTACAGAGAGGAGCCGTGTGTGTACGAGGTGTACGGAGCGGAGCCGTGTGTGTACGAGGTGGAGCCGCGCGTGTATGAGGTGTACGGAGAGGAGCCGTGTGTGTACGAGGTGGAGCCGTGTGTGTATGAGGTGTACGGAGAGGAGCCGCGCGTGTACGAGGTGTACGGAGAGGAGCCACGAGTGTACAAGGTGGACGGAGTGGAACCGTGTGTGTATGGAGTGGAGCCATATGTGTACGGGATGTACGGAGCGGAGCCAAGTGTGTACAAAGCATACGAAGCGTGCTTTTCCCACGGACACAGGAGTACACGGCGGAGCCCCGAGGAGCATTTTAAAACACACACATGACGTTCCACCTGAAGTGATGTGCTGGAAGCTGACCGGAAATGAGATAATTTCTTGAGGAGATTGTGACGGAACCAGGAATGCTTCAGATCCATCACCGTGTTCTCCTCCGACAGCGCAGACAGCAGGATCGCCTTGGAATCGGGGATGCCGGCCATGTGAGCGGATCATGATAGGTCCTGCACCGGGAGGCTCAGGTGGACACTACAATGGGAGCCGGGCTGCTATAGTATCTTTGTAGAATCTTTCTTTATTTCTTTCTCTCTTTTTCTTTCTTTCTCTGTTCTTTCATTCTCTCTCTGTTCTTTCTCTCTCTAATCTTTCTTTTTTCTCTCTGTTCTTTCTTCCCCTCTTTCTTTCTTTTTCTTTCCTCTCTTTCTCTCTGTTCTTTCTTTCTTTTCTTTACTTCTTTCTTTCTCTCTCTGTTCTTTCTCTGTCTCTCTCTGTTCTTTCTTTCTTTCCCCTCTTTCTTTCTCTCTCTGTTCTTTCTCTGTCTCTCACTGTTCTTTCTTTGTCTCTCACTGTTCTTTCTTTCTTTCCCCTTTCTTTCTCGCTCTCTCTGTTTTCTTTTTTCTCTCTCTCTCTGTTTTCTCTCTTCCTTAGTGCCAGTCAGTGTGCCCATAATGCCAGCCACTGTGCCCTCAGTACCAGTCAGTGTGATCAGCAGTGCTAAATGGGTGCGATTAGGTGTGGACATGGGTGTGACTAGTTGTGAAATGGGTGTGGTTGGGCGTGGCCAAAATTTACAGCGGCGCGCCGCAGTCTTTGTCCGTCTTTCCCTTCTTCAAAAGTTGGGAGGTATGATAGGGGCGGCTATGACCAGGGGGTCTGGTTGCCCAATAGAGAGCAGTTCTGCCAGGAATTCTGTAATCATGCATACAAAAGGGGACAGCGCTTTGGGAGGAGTACTGTACCTAAAAGCAATAAATAGGACTGAGCTGAAATCCTGGGCACAGCTGTGACTACATGTTATATAGTTGTGTTAATCTCCTCTCACTTCTTGTAAACTACAACTGTACAAAGATATTATATAGTCACCATGTGACTAGTGGGCCTATGTAACTTCAAATGCCAGGGCTGAATTTTAGTCCCAGTCCGGCCCTGGTGACTACCTTTTGTCCCACTTCTTGTTTTTTTGAGTCTATCAAATATTTAAAAACAAAATATATATTGAAAAAATGTTCAAAAAACCATAAAGAAAATGATGTGTCAGACTTTCTCTTGATGAAATGTATCACTCTGCGGTGGATTAGGCTGTGAAGCTGGTGAAAATACCGGGAGGAGAGGGCTTCAGTGACATGACTACTGAAGACGGAAACACCCTTCAGCAAGTGAAGAAGAGGATGAGGAACAGTTTGAACAACGGGTTTAAGAAGAGGAGGAGGTTGGCCTAACACTTGATCGACTTGTAATCATGGTCATAATGGGCAATGTACTTCATCGATTGGCAGAGGAATAGGACCTCCGTATGGTTCTTAAGAAGCAGAACCAGCATCTCTCCATGACTATGTTCATCACTCGAACAAGAGGTTGGTTACGCATTTAGTGGTATTAAAAGTTACGGATGAGGCTGAAGATACTACTGCCACACCTGAAGAAGCTCCTGATGAAGTGGTGCCAATAGGAGAGCTGTAATGCTCTTCCATGCTGTGCAGTACAGTACTGTACATTCATCCCATTTTCATCACCTTCAATCATCAGTACTACACAGCTAATTCATCATCTTCATCATGTAGAATTTGTAGTAGTGTAGTAAGTAGTGTTTATAAAAAGGTGCAAAAGGTTAATAAGGAACGGGGCCGACTAATAAGGGACTAGTAATGGTAAATAAGTGTGTGGGAGGGGTTTGTAAATCCTTAAAATATATAAATGCTAAAATAAATGTAAGTTTCTTACTTGGTGGATTTTCAACTATCGTGTTGGAGGTTTAGAATGTAATGCCCGCGATAAGTGGGGGATCATTGTGTAGGATTGCTGTGGATTATATTCACTTTTTGCAGTGGTTTTGAGGCTCTTTTTAAGGCAGATTCCAGGCAGAATTTAAAACCAATTGGGGGCAATATGAAAATAACACCTGACACCAGATAAAAAGGGGAGAAGTTGACTCAATCTTTGCAATGTTTGTCTCTGTGCCACACTAAGCATGGAGGACATAAAGAAAAAATGAGAACTGTGAGGACTTGAGAACTAAAATTGTTGAAAGATATCAACAATCTCAAGGTGGGGCGTGGCTATGCCGTGATCGGGAGAGGACGCTGGCTAGGAGAGCTCCTCATCATCCTGCTGGATCCTGGACCCTATATAAGATATAGTTTGTGACGCCACCTGTGGTATTCGGCAAGGGATAGCCGACGCTGCTTAAAAAGACCGCTGAGGCTGATGGTGATGCAGCAGAGTTGGTACAGCTCTCCACAGGTGGAGCTAAGTCCCAGGGCAATTATATTATAAAAGATAGTGATGATGGATGTAATGCAGTGCTGAGGTGACGCAGCAAATAAACAGGAGAACACAGCGGGGTGCAGTCTTTACGCTTTTACTCACATTTTGAGTTGCTAACCAGGGCACTGAGTATAGATGGTAATGGAGATCCAGCCAGCCTGGAAGCAATTTAGGATCCACTAAGCCAGATGGGTTGGAGGCCTCCTTTCTACGCTGTCCCATGAGGTCTAAAGCTATGCTCAGTCCTCTGTTCCTTGCGGTTCTTTAGTCCTTGCCTGTATGGCAGGCAGCTTGAGCCTTTCACAGGTGTCACTCCTTCGTGGTGGCTCTGGCTCTGGTATGCTGCTGTGCATTCAGGTGTGTGATGGGGTCAGGAGGCCGGCAGTCTCCTGCCCTCCGGATTTGGCTGCTGGGACTGTTGTACCCGTGCAGCCACGGACTCTGGCGTCCAGTGTCAAGCGCTCTTCGCTGGGGTGAGCTTGGTCACAACTCCAAACTTAATGTGTATGGCGGTGTAGCACTATAGCACCTTATATTACTGGGTCATATTATAGTCATTTATATCTTGGCATATTTTAGTATACGTAAACTTTCATTTGTATTTATCCCTCATATTTTGCAGTACTCTGCAATTCATCCATAGCACTGCAGTACTTTTTGTAGAACATTATTTCTTGGTTATACTTGTATATTCATTTATTTTCAATGTGCATTGTATGTTTTGTCCTCTAGCACTTTATAGTACTGAATCATTTACAGTGGATTTAATTCTATATCTTGCAATACTTTTCACTTTTGCACAATTTTTGTTTTACAGCACTATAGCACTTTTTAGTGCAATTTTTAGAATATTATGGTAGTACTTTTCACGATATTATTGTCTACACTATATATTTAACTTACACATTATTAATAGAAAAGTTTTTTGAGCGATATATTTTAGCACTTAGCATTTTTTTTTACATATTTTTTATTTATTTTTTTCTGGTGCTGATATTATACAAATTTTGGCAAGATGTATTGATTTATTTATTGTATGTATTCAGATTTTATATTTTAGCACTTAGCACTTTTTGATATATATTTTTTATTCTATTTTTTGTGTTGATAATATACTAATTTTGGCAAGATGTATTGATATATTTATTATTCAGATTTTTATGTCATCACATTATAATTTGGTATACAATATATATATTTTTAATTTTGGCTTTCCATCATTTTTTCATGCTTGATCCGTTTTTTTTCTCATAGACTTGTATTAGTGACAGATTGTGACGGATGGCCACACGTTTCATCCGTCGTCCAACAGATCCGTCAGAAATTCTCTGTCCGTCGGCCGGAGACAACGGACAGATGAACTTTTTTGTGTACGTCGAAAAGTCGGATAGCGACGGATTCCGTCTTTTAAAACTGAGCATGCCCGAAATCATTTTAATTCCTTTATTTTACCCCTGCGGCTGCTTTTTCTATTCTGGCACAAAATCCCTCTCTCTCTCTCGCTCCAGAATTCTGTTTCTTTAATTCCTACAGCAAGGCTGCTACAACGGATCAGTCATAAAAACGGATCCAGTGCATCAGTTTTTTGCAATATACGCAGGATCCGTCCACTTGACGGATCTGAACACTTTGACAGATTGTGACTGATTGCAAAAGACTGGAGTGTGAAAGGGGCCTTAAGAAGCGAGATGTGGATGAGAAAAGGCGGTGGATCCGTTGCCAACCGTTAATTGAAGGAATCCGCCAACGGATCCTCCTTTTTATACTGAGCATGCCCGAATGAATGTCCTTTCATGATATTTAACCCCAAATCCCATTCTTGCAGCTAAATCTCTCTCTCTCGTGAAACAGGCCTTACTTTAAATTTCATGCACTAGCGTCTAAAGCGGATCCGTACAAAAAACAGATCCAGTTGCATCCGTTTGCCACAAAACGTAAACGGATCCGTTTTTGCACACTGGCGGATTTTGACTAACGCCAGAAAACTGAAGTGTGAAACAGGCCTAAGAGAAAGAAAAGACTCAATCTGAGAAGAGGTCACCTATAAGGTACCAGGATGTACATTTTTAGCTATTGGTACTGACTGCGTCTCATCAGTACTATGGTTCCTGTATAGTCCACAGTCTGATAAAGACTGATAACTCCCAGCATCTCCTTACCATTGTTAAGGACATACTGGGAGTTGTAGGTTCATGAGATACAAATGTATATGGGCCTGACTTAGAAGGATTCAGCTCATTAGTTATTAATCACATGATGTCATAGACCTAATGGAAAAGGGAAGAATCATAGAATCGTAGAGTTGGAAGGGACCTCCTGGGCCATCTGGTCCAACCCCCTGCTCAAAGCAGGATTCGGTAAATCATCCCAGTCTGATGTCTGTCCAGCCTCTGTTTGAAGACTTCCATTGAAGGAGAACTCACCACTTCTCGTGGCAGCCTGTTCCACTCATTGATCACTCTAACTGTCAAAAAGTTTTTTCTAATATCTAATCTGTGTCTCCTCCCATTCAGTTTCATCCCATTGCTTCTAGTCTTTCCTTGTGCAAATGAGAATAAAGTTGATCCTTCTACAATGTGACAGCCCTTTAGATATTTGTAGACAGCTATTAAGTCTCCTCTCAGTCTTCTCTTTTGCAAACTAAACATTCCCAAATCCTGCAACCTTTCCTCATAAGACAGGGTTTGCAGACCGGTCACCATTCTGGTCACTCTTTTCTGAACTTGCTCCAGTTTGTTGATGTCTTTTTTAAAATGTGGTGCCCAAAACTGGACACAATATTCCAGATGAGGTCTGACCAAAGAGGAGTAGAGGGAAATAATGACTTCACGTGATCTAGACTGTATGCTTCTGTTAATACATCCTAGAATTGCATTTGCCTTTTTTGCTGCTGCATCACACTGTTGACTCATATTCAGTCTGTGATCTATTAGTATACCCAAGTCTTTTTCACATGTGCTGTCACTTAGCCCTATTCCTCCCATTCTATATATGCTTTTTTCATTTTTATTGCCCAGATGTAGTACTTTGCATTTCTCCCTGTTAAAAACCATTCTGTTAGTTGCTGCCCACTTCTCCAGTTTATTTAAATCTTTTTGAATCCTCTCTCTCTCTTCTCTAGTATTAGCTATCCCTCCTAGCTTTGTGTCATCAGCAAATTTAATCAGTTTACCCTCAATTCCTTCATCTAAATCGTTGATAAAGATGTTGAACAATACAGGGCCCAGGACAGAGCCCTGTGGTACCCCACTTGACACATTCTTCCAACTGGATGTGCAGCCATTTACGACCACTCTTTGGGTCCGATCACTAAGCCAGTTATGAATCCACCTAACAGTTGCCTTGTCCATTCCATACTTAGTCATTTTTTCAATAAGGATTGTATGAGAGACTTTGTCAAATGCTTTGCTGAAGTCAAGATATACTATATCTACAGCATTTCCTTGATCCACCCAATCAGTAATACCGTCATAGAAGGAAATTAAATTAGTCTGACATGACTTATTAGTTACAAACCCATGCTGACTCTGTTTAACCCCTTCCTGACATGAGACGTACTATCCCGTCCACGGTACCCGGGCCCGTATGACCGGGGACGGGATAGTACGTCTACCGCGATCAGCGGCGCCCACGTGGTGAGCGCCGCTGATCGCGGCCGGGTGTCAGCTGATTATCACAGCTGACCCACGGCACAATGTGTCAGGGGCGGTCACGGACCGCCCCCGACACGTTAACCCCTTGCACACCGCGATCAAACGCGATCGCGGTGTACCGGGAGTTAAAGGGAAGCATCGGCAGGGAGGGGGCTCCCTCCGTGCTTCCCTGAGCCCCCCACGGCAGCGCAATGTGCAGCGCTGCTGCGGGGGGCTCCTTTCCTCCAGGCCCCCGAATCCAAGATGGCGACGGGGGCCTTCGGGGGCCTGGGGAAGCTGGCTTCCTCAGTGCCTGCAAAGCGCAGGCATGAGGAAGCCTTGTGCACTGCCTGTGACAGATTGCTGATCTGTCACAGTGATCTGTGATGTGACAGATCAGCGATCTGTCACAGGACAGTGATGTCCCACCTGGGACTATGTAATAAAGTAAAAAAAAAATTAAAAAAAAGTGTAAAAATAAATTTAAAAAAATCGCCAAATAAATTAGTAAAAAAAAAAAAAAATATTCCCCAATAAATTCATTTTTTGAAAATAATAAAAAAAAAAAACGATAAAAGTACACATATTAGGTATCTCCGCGTCCGTAACGACCTGCCCTATAAAACTGTCCCATTAGTTAACCCCTTTAGCGAACCCCTTAAAAAATAAAAATAAAAAACGAAGCAAAAAATAATGATTTATTATCATACCGCCAAACAAAAAGTGCAATAACGCGCGATCAAAAAGACGCATATAAATATCCATGGTACCGCTGAAAACGTCATCTTGTCCCGCAAAAAACAAGCTGCCACACAGCATCATCAGCGAAAAAATAAAAAAGTTATAACTCGCAGAATAAAGCGATGCAAAAATAATTATTTTTTATATAAAATAGTTTTCATTGCATAAAACCGACAAAAACATAAAAAAACGACGTAAATGAGGTATCGCTGTAACCGTACTGACCCGAAGAATAAAACCCCTTTATCAATTTTACCGCACGCGGAACGGTGTAAACGCACCCCCCCCAAAAGAAATTCATGAAACGCTGGTTTTTGTTCATTCTGCTTCCCAAAAATCGGAATAAAAAGCGATCAAAAAATTTCACGTGCCCGAAAATGGTACCAATAAAAACGTCAACTCGTCCCGCAAAAAATAAGACCTCACATGACTCGGTGGGTCAAAATATGGAAAAATTATAGCTCTCAATATGTGGTGATGCAAAAACTATTTTACAATAAAAAGCGTCTTTTAGCGTGCGACAGCCGCCAAACATAAAAACCGCCATAAATAGTAAATCAAACCCCCTGTTATCACCCCCTTAGTTAGGGAAAAATAATAAAATTAAAAAAATGTATTTATTTCCATTTTTCCATTAGGGTTAGGGCTAGGGTTAGGGCTAGGGGTGTGTTGGGGTAGGGTTGGGGTAGGGTTAGGGCTAGGGTTAGGGCTAGGGCTAGGGTTAGGGCTAGGGTTAGGGCTAGGGTTAGGGCTAGGGTTAGGGGCGTGTTGGGGTTCGGGTTGGAGTTAGAATTGGGGGTTTCCACTGTTTGGGCACATCAGGGGCTCTCCAAATGCAACATGGCGTCTGATCTCAATTCCAGCCAATTCTGAGTTGAAAAAGTCAAATGGTGCTCCTTCCCTTCCAAGCTCTGCTATGCGCCCAAACAGTGTTTTACCCCCACATGTAGGGTAGCAGCCTACTCAGGACAAATTGCAAAACAATTTTTGGGGTCCAATTTCTCCTGTTACCCTTAGGAAAATAAAAAATTGGGGGCAAAAATATCATTTTTGTGGAAAAAAATGATTTTTTTATTTTCACATCCGAGTGTTATAAACTTCTGTGAAGCACTTGGGGGTTCAAAGTGCTCACCACACATCTAGATAAGTTCCGTGGGGGGGTCTAGTGTCCAAAATGGGGTCACTTGTGGGGAGTTTCAATAGTTTAGGTACATCAGGGGCTCTCCAAACGCACATGACACCCGCAGACCATTCCATCAAAGTCTGCATTCCAAAACGTCACTGCTTCCCTTCCGAGCCCCGACGTGTGTCCATACAGTAGTTTTCTCCCACATATGGGGTGTCAGCGTACTCAGGACAAATTGGACAACAACTTTTGGGGTCCAATTTCTCCTGGTACCCTTGGGAAAATAAAAAAATGGTGACTAAAAGATCATGTTTGTGGAAAAAATACGAATTTTTTATTTTCACGCCCGGGCGTTGTAAACTTCTGTGAAGCACTGGGGGGGTCAAAGTGCTCACCACACATCTAGATAAGTTCCTTGGGGGGTCTAGTTTACAAAATGGTGTCATTTGTGGGGGGTTTCCACTGTTTAGGTACATTAGGGGCTCTCCAAAGGCAACATGACACCCGCAGACCATTCCATCAAAGTCTGCATTCCAAAACGTCACTACTTCCCTTCCGAGCCCCGACGTGTGCCCATACAGTAGTTTTCTCCCACATATGGGGTAGCAGCGTACTCAGGACAAATTGGACAACAACTTTTGGGGTCCAATTTCTCCTGGTACCCTTGGGAAAATAAAAAAATGGTGACTAAAAGATCATGTTTGTGGAAAAAATACGAATTTTTTATTTTCACGCCTGGGCGTTGTAAACTTCTGTGAAGCACTGGGGGGGTCAAAGTGCTCACCACACATCTAGATAAGTTCCTTGGGGGGTCTAGTTTACAAAATGGTGTCATTTGTGGGGGGTTTCCACTGTTTAGGTACATTAGGGGCTCTCCAAAGGCAACATGACACCAGCAGACCATTCCATCAAAGTCTGCATTCCAAAACGTCACTACTTCCCTTCCGAGCCCCGACGTGTGCCCATACAGTAGTTTTCTCCCACATATGGGTTATCAGCATACTCAGGACAAATTGGACAACAACTTTTGGGGTCCAATTTCTCCTGGTACCCTTGGGAAAATAAAAAAATGGTGACTAAAAGATCATGTTTGTGGAAAAAATACGAATTTTTTATTTTCACGCCCGGGCGTTGTAAACTTCTGTGAAGCACTGGGGGGGTCAAAGTGCTCACCACACATCTAGATAAGTTCCTTAGGGGGTCTAGTTTCCAAAATGGTGTCATTTGTGGGGGGTTCCACTGTTTTGGTACATCAGGAGTTTTCCAAACGCGACATGGTGTCCGATCTCAATTCCAGCCAAAAACGTCAAATGGCGCTGCTTCCCTTCCGAGCTCTGCCATGCGCCCAAATAGTGGTTTACCCCCACATGTGGGGTATCAGCGTACTCAGGACAAATTGCACAATAACTTTTAGGGTCCTGTTACCCTTGGAAAAATAAGAATTGAGGGTGAAAAGATCATTTTTGTGGAAAAAATATGATTTTTTAATTGTATGGCTTTATGTTATAAACTTCTGTGAAGCCCATGGGGGTTCAAAGTTCTCACCACACATCTAGATAAGTTCCTTAGGGGGTCTAGTTTCCAAAATGGTGTCATTTGTGGGGGGTTTCCACTGTTTTGGTACATCAGGGGTTTTCCAAACGCGACATGGTGTCCGATCTCAATTCCAGCCAAAAACGTCAAATGGCGCTGCTTCCCTTCCGAGCTCTGCCATGCGCCCAAATAGTGGTTTACCCCCACATGTGGGGTATCAGCGTACTCAGGACAAATTGCACAATAACTTTTAGGGTCCTGTTACCCTTGGAAAAATAAGAATTGAGGGTGAAAAGATCATTTTTGTTGAAAAAATATGATTTTTTAATTGTATGGCTTTATGTTATAAACTTCTGTGAAGCCCATGGGGGTTCAAAGTTCTCACCACACATCTAGATAAGTTCCTTAGGGGGTCTATTTTCCAAAATGGTGTCATTTGTGGGGGGTTTCCACTGTTTTGGTACATCAGGGGTTTTCCAAACGCGACATGGTGTCCGATCTCAATTCCAGCCAAAAACGTCAAATGGCGCTGCTTCCCTTCCGAGCTCTGCCATGCGCCCAAATAGTGGTTTACCCCCACATGTGGGGTATCAGCGTACTCAGGACAAATTGCACAATAACTTTTAGGGTCCTGCTACCCTTGGGAAAATAAAAATTGGGGTGAAAAGATCATTTTTGTGGAAAAAATATGATTTTTTAATTGTACCGCTGTACGTTATAAACTTCTGTAAAGCCCTTGTGGGTTCAAAGTTCTCACCACATATCTAGATAAGTTCCTTGGGGGGTCTAGTTTCCAAAATGGGGTCACTTGTAGGGGGTTTCCACTGTTTAGGTACATCAGGGACTCTCCAAATGTGACATGGCGTCCAATCTGAATTCCAGCCAATTTTGCATTGAAAAAGTCAAACGGCGCTCCTTCCATTCTGAGCTCTGCCATGCGCCGAAACAGTCGTTCCCCCCCACATATCAGGTATCTGCGTACTCAGGACAAATTGCACAATAACTTTTGCAGTTCAATTTCTCCTGTTACCCTTGGTAAAATAAAAAAAATTGAACCTGAAGTATTTTTTTTATGAAAAAAAGTTAGATGTTCATTTTTTTTAAATATTCAAAAAAATTCCTGGGACGCACCTAAAGGGTTAATAAACTTCTTGAATGTGGTTTTGAGCACCTTAAGGGGTGCAGTTTTTAGAATGGTGTCACTTTTGGGTATTTTCTATCATATAGACCCCTCAAAGTGGCTTCAAATGTGATGTGGTCCTAAAAATAAAATGGTGTTGTAAAAATGAGAAATCGCTGGTCAACTTTTAACCCTTATAACTTCCTAACAAAAAAAAATTTTGGTTCCAAAATTGTGCTGATGTAGACAGAGAACAGATGCAAAATAGGAATATAAAAGTTCAGCCTTCTCAACATCCTGGTAAGCCATTTCATCATTTTCATCCTGTAAAAATCCTATAGCATCTTTGACTTTTCTTTTACTTTTGACATATCCCCAAAATCCTTTATTATTGCTTTTGACATCTCTTGCAAGCCTCAATTCATTTTCAGCTTTAGATAATCTGATTTGTGTCCTGCAGGTTCTGCAGACAGCATTATATTCTTCTTTAGATATGCCTCCCTCTTTCCATTTTATAAACATTTTTTTCTTCCTTTTTAGCATGTGCTTAAGTTCTGTGTTCATCCATCCTGGTTTCCTTAAATGCTTCCTATTCTTCCCTCTTTTCGGAATTGTTAACAACTGTGCTTTGAGAATTTCATTTTTCAAGATTTCCCATCCTTCCTGGACATTTTTGTCTTTAAGGATATTCAGCCATTGGATCCCTCCAATTCTCTTTCTGAATCCCTTAAAATCTGCCTTTCTGAAATCTAACCTTGACGTCTGAGTCTTCACAGGTCTTCCGCCTCTAGTTATCCAAAATTCTAAAATAGCATGGTCGCTACCTCGTAGGGTCCCAGCCACTTTTACCTCCTCAACCATTTCCTCCCTGTTTATAAGAATTAGATCCAAGGTAGCAGTTCCCCTTGTTTTCTCCCTTACCTTATTAGCTGGGTAGAGATGCAAAATGGGCGCCTTCGGCTTCATCTGCCTTGGGCACCCAAAATACTTTGTTTCAGCCCTGGTAACGGATAAAGCAAAATCCTACATGACCTATCAGTGTTCTACGATTTGGGTTGAGGACACTTATTGTATGTGGGCTGGTGAATTTTGTGTGCCAGGGCTGCTTTTTAGTCCCAACTCGGCCCTGAATCCCCTCGTGTATCTGAATGGGAGGAAGAGTGTGAACTTGTGCTAATTGTACAGTCACACTTTGTCATCTCTGCTCCGTCCTGTCTTCCAGCGCAGGGTTAAATTGCTCTGACTTCATATCTGGCTTCATGGCTTGATCATAGATGCTGGATCCTGATCCCCAACAAAATCTCACCAACTGAAGATTGTGGAAGTAACACACAAAACACTTTTATTGGATATTAAATTGACCGAATTTTATTCCAAATCTCATCATTATTATTTCTTTCAGTGTCTGAAATTTAGAATCAGCCAATTACTATGAAAGAGACACCTTAAATGGCAGAACCCCTGACTCATGAAGAATCGTCCTTCAGCACTCAGGAGAGGAAAAACCCCCTGTGGTGGAAACCTCTAGGGAACCATGGCTGCAGGACTGCCCTTCCCTTGGGCTTAGAAGGTTAGTGCCAACATGTAACAGCAAATTGTACCTGAATTTGTACATTGTGTCATATTTGTTTTGGAGAAGCCTAATGCGACCTCTCCAGGCCGTACACATAAAGTGAAGGCGGCGAGTACCGGACGTGAGGGAGATCTGGCTGCAACATCTGTCACCCCATTGATCTGGCTGGCTAGGCGGTATGGCTGATCTGGCTGGCTAGGCGCTATGGCTGATCTGGCTGGCTAGGCGGTGTCCCCTTCCTCCCATTGTGGAGTGATGAAGCTCCAGGTCTCCAGACACATCAAGTATGGCTCTGTCTACGGCTAAATGACTTGTGGTTCTGGAATCTTCTCCTGCATCGTAGATGCATGTGTTTATGACATCAGCGCAGTTGCCATAGTTATCACAGGTGTTTTATACTGTGGTTTCATTGGCTAGAAAGTCCCTCTCAGTGTTCCAAAGAATTAACCCTTGAATGACTGGTATTGTGCCTTTCTCCAGAAGCCTGTAAAATAAACTTGTCACTAGACAGGACCATTATCATTATTATATTTTAAAGTTGCCCCAACCAAAGTTTAATAAGTGAGCGCATCTAGAGTTGATGTGTAACAAGCGCAATCATTCCATTAAGCCCTACTAAATGCATAAATGCACAATATGAGAACAGAGCAGTCTCATAGAAAATTAATGATACCAAGGTAAATGCAGTTAGATATGGGATGCTATATAGGGGCTCATACTGTATATAGGAGGCTATATGGGGACTCACATTGTATATAGGAGGCAAACACTGTATTCAGGAGGCTATATGTGGGCTCATACTGTATATAGGAAGCGATTTGCAGGCTCATACTGTTTATAGGAAGCGATGTGCAGGCTCATACTGTACATAGGAGGCTATGTGGATGCTCATACTGTTTATAGGAAGCAATGCGCAGGCTCATACTGTACATAAGAGGCTATATGTGGATGCTCATACTGTATATAGGAGGCTATATGCGGCCTCATAATGTATATAGGAAGCGATGTGCAGGCACATACTTTATATAGGAGGCTATGTGGGCTCATATTGTGTATATAGGAAGCGATGTGCAGGCTCATACTGTATATAGGAGACTATATGCGGCCTCATACTGTATATAGAAGGCTATATGTGTGGCCTCATACTGTATATAGAAAGCAATGTGCAGGCTCATACTGTATATAGAAGGCTATATGGGGACTCACACAGTATATAGGAGGCCAACACTGTATTCAGGAGGCTATATGTGGGCTCATACTGTATATAGGAAGTGATTTGTAGGCTCATACTGTTTATAGGAAGCAATGCGCAGGCTCATACTGTACGTAGGAGGCTATATGTGGGTGCTCATACTGTATATAGAAGGCTATATGCGGCCTCATACTGTGTATAGGAAGTGATGTACAGGCTCATACTGTATATAGGAGGCTTTGTGCAGGCTCATACTGTATAGAGGAGGCTATGTGCAGGCTCATACTGTATATAGGAGGCAAAAACTGTATTCAGGAGGCTATATGTGGGTGCTCATACAGTATATAGGAGGCTATATGCGGCCTCATACTGCATATAGGAAGCGATGTGCAGGCTCATACCATACATAGGAGGCTATATGTGGCCTCATACTGTATATAGGAAGCGATGTGCAGTCTCATACTGTATATAGGAGACTATATGCGGCCTCATACTGTATATAGAAGGCTATATGCGGCCTCATACTGTATATAGGAAGCAATGTACAGGCTCATACTGTATATAGGATAAAGTACAAATATATCCCAAATACTGGAGAAAATTCTGCAAAGGCTCAACTCACTGGAAATATAATAGCAAAAAAAATCTCATAAATGAGCTATTAAGCATCACAAGAGATCAAAATTGGAGTTTTTCAAGCTAAATAATTAATTTATTTAGAATAATTAACAGAGCAGCATAAATGCTAAATGCAAGTTACAGCAGACATAAACACAATATAATTAAACCAGCACCTTGACAGTTAATAAAGTTTTTATCTGTATAAAACATGTAATTTCTTTGCTTTCCTTTCACAAATAGAATGCATAGTAAACAGCAAACTCCACATTTACATATGTATGCCCAGATAAGGTTTTGCATACAATAAGTGCCCAGAGTAAACTGCTGAATATAAAGTGCATAAGTGCCTTGTATCAAATAAGCCTGGTAGGCGTTAAGTGTACACAGAGTAAAAACTGTCTATACAAATTCCAGAGTAAGATACAAGGACTGCATTAGAAAGTAACAAATTACATGTGCTGTGTATGTCGCTGTAAAACCTGCCACCTCTACGCGCGTTACGCCGCAGCTTCCTCAGGAGGCGTGGTTTACAATTGCCCTGGATCTAGTTTATATAGTGCCGTCAACCAATAAACCGCTTTCCCTAATAAAGCTTGTAAAATTCAGGACCTGCGCTGTAGTGTCCACAATGACGTTAATAGTATTCAGTTCTAAACGTCCACAGCATTATCGGCGCATGCGCTGTTGAGTCCCCACTATGAACAGGGAGACTATGATCAGCGCTCATCAGCATGAAAGCGGCTCAAGCTGCAAAACAGCCAGAGACAGCCACATACCAGACTGAGCACGTCAGAAGGCTCCTAGGGAGGACAGAACTGGGCATGCGCTCAAGTGAGGACAAGAAAATAAAATAATTATGAAGAATAATAATCACTATTTAAAGTGATAGCAAGTGTTGAAAGTGAGGGGATAAAATATAATGATACTGAAATAATTATAGCGGTGTGTATGAACCGTTAAAGTGAATATGCCTGACATAGAGTGCAAAGGCACACACATATGTGTCAATTATAAGCACACTATGCAAGTAATAAAAATTTTTTTTTAACAATTCGCATAATGTGTATGTGCATCATATAACTATAACAACTAAGAAATGTGATTGTTCATTCAAACCGCTGCTTTTTGCTATTGGTCCCTATTGAATAATGAATGTTTTGAATTTTCTCCAAAAGAAAGTAGTTGCAAACTCATCCTCTTAGAAACTTGTTTGGGCTGTTGAGAGGAGTAGAAAAACATCAAAAATTTCAATCCTGCACGATTCTACCAAGAAATGTGAGTGTTCATTCAAAACGCTGCTTTTTGCTATATTGGGCTCTATTGAATAATGAATGTTTTGAATTTTCTCCAAAAGTAAAGTAGTTGCAAACTCATCCTTTTAGAAACTTGTTTGGGCTGTTGAGAGGAGTAAAAAAACATCAAAAATTTCAATCCTGCATGATTCTACCAAGAAATGTGATTGTTCATTCAAAACGCTGCTTTTTCCTATTGGGCTCTATTGAATAATGAATGTTTTGAATTTTCTTAAACAATGTTTTTATTAAGGTTTTTCAAGATAACAGAAATATAAAACATACATTCATATAGTGTGAGTCATTTCCATATGGCATTTTAAACATTGTGTAACAATACAATACAATATGGTACTATTTTCCATCATGTATCAAAATCAAAGACACTTGAGATGAATGTAATCAACAATAAACAAATCAACCAATAGGCAAATGTAGAAACGCCGGCGGGCATCTGGAAATATGAAGTTTTTGAGCATGATATGAGTGAGAAAAGGAAGAAAAAAAAGGGTTCAAGATATGAAAACATTTTCTATTTTAGATTTAAGTTCAAACCATTTATTCCATCTATCTCCAAATAGTTTTATTGATAAATTATTAATGAATTTTTTCATATGTGTAATGTTTGTCGACCAACATAATCGATGTAACAACATCAAGTGGTTGCATGTTGTTCCAACCTTTCGCTATTAGATACACAGCAGACATTAGAATATGAGCGACCAGAAATTTTTCTTTTTTAAACCTATAGATTCCAATGAGTAACAAGGCTAGAGCTGGGTGTGGGTGGACACGACAGTTACATATAATCGAGATTAATTGAAAAACCTTGAGCCAATATACTTTTAAGATAGGGCATCCCCAAAACACATGAAGCAAGTCAGCTTGTGATCCACATCCGCACCAGCATAGTCCAGACCCCCCTCCTCCAAAATATCTGAGTCTATTCGGAGTGAGATAGTATCTATGGACCAGCTTATAATGAGTCTCAAGAATATTCATACATTTTGTGGCTTTTGCCGCTATTTTGAATAATGTTGTCCATTGGGGAATTTTTTATTTGTTTCTGTAGAGTGGTTTCCCACTTTTCAAAACATCCTTTATTGGAAAAGGTGTATTTGTTATTTAGAATAGTGTATAAGGGTTTCAAGAAACTCTTGTGGCTGGGAGGTGTTAATTAAAAAATTGTAAATAGTATGGTTAATCATGATCACTCCACAGAAGTTTTTCTTATAATTACTATACTCCTCTTTGAGCAGGAGATATGTCATGTACTCAGTATTGGGGACTCCAAACTTGGTTTTAACCAGTTCAAAAGGTATGACTCTATTGTTGTCAAGTAAATCATCAACAAACATGATGGAGAATTTTGTCCAGCTGTCAAACAATGGTCTCAAAGAGACTCGGACAGGCGACAAAAAGGGAATTCTCAACTGTTTAGTCGAATGAGGGTAAGCCTTAAACTTCCTCCTGCACAAATGTGACCAGCAAATCATAGAAGCCCTAAGTATTGGGTTCTCTATATATGTAATCTCTTTCCTGTGGATGAGAAAATAAGATATGTATAGTAGTGGCTCTTTTTTAGGCATCAGATTTCTCTCAATTTCTGGCCACCCCATCTCGGTCCACCCCGTAAACCACATTTTTGTTAGCTCAGCCATGGTAGCAAAGTAGTATGCCTCTAGGTCTGGGAGGGCTATCCCACCATTTTCTTTGGATTTGAGCAGAGTATGTTTCCTCACTCTTGATTTTTGGTTGTTCCATATAAATTTATTCATTTGATAGGTGAGTTTCTGTATAGACTGCATTGAGAGAGGTAAAGGTACATTTCTATAGAAAAACAATACCTTTGGGAGGCAGAACATTTTGTACAGAACTATTCTACCCATCCAAGTGGCCGGGGTCTTTGACAGTTCTCCCAACTTGATCTCGAGAGACTGCAAAAGACATTCAGTGTTCACCTCACCCATGTGTGTGAGATTACCTGTGAGCCATATTCCAAGATATGGAATCTTAGTACAGTCCCAATTGAAAGGGTATCTGTCTCTTAGTTGCTGCTTAATGGGTGCTGGAATAAAAAGTGACAAAACATTAGTTTTCTTTATGTTAAGCTTGTAATATGAAACCGATCCAAACAGGTCTATGATGTCCCAAGTCTGCTTCAGAGAGGCAACAGGGTCTGTCAATGTGAGGATGATGTCATCCGCATATAGATTTTTTTTATGCTCTGAATCTCCCAGCCGGACACCCCGTATCCTACCCGAGTCTCTTATCATTTGAGCCAGTGGCTCCAGACTCAAAATTAAAATAATTGGGGACAGGGGGCAACCCTGTCTTGTCCCATTTGTTATAAAGAATTTTTCAGACATAGTGCTATTGACCAGTACAGAGGCAGATGGCTGAGAATAAAGAGCTCGAATTCCCTTTATCATCTCCCCACTAAAACCCATCCTTTCAAGTACTGCGAAGGCGTAAGCCCAATTGACACGGTCAAAAGCCTTCTCGGCATCAAGGGCTATAAACAGACTGGGAATATTTTTCTTGTTGCATAAATGTAAATGGTGCAGAATGCTTCTAGAGCTGTCAGAGGTTTGTCTATGTTTTACAAAACCCGCCTGATCGGGATGTATAAGGTAAGGAATAACATTCTGTACCCTCTCCGCTAATATTTTTGCATAAATTTTAATATCTGCATTCAAAAGGGATATGGGTCTATAGTTTTTGATTTTTGTAGAGTCTTTGTCCGGCTTAGGAATTACCACTATTGTGGCCCTCAGCATGTCTGCACTACATATACCTCTTGACCTTATGAAATTAAGAGTATTTGTTAGATATGGGACAAGGTCTTTTTGAAATGTTTTGTATTATTCTATTGGGAAACCGTCAGGGCCTGGAGCTTTGTTACTTTTCAGATTATTGATCACAAGAGAGACCTCGTCTTCCGAGAAAGGTGTGTCAAGGAGTTCTCTCTGATCTGGAGATAGAGATCCTAGTTTTACATTATCTAGAAAAAATTTTATCGTCTCTTCTGTAGGAGGGGGATTAGCCCCATTTTCCCCTATGTTGTATAAATTAGAATAAAATTTCTCAAAGGCCAAGGCTATTTCTTTTGGTTTTTCTATAGTTAGTGAATTCTGGGATATTTTTTTGATTAAGTGCTTCTTATTTATAGGTTTAAATCTGTTGGCCATACTTCTTGAAGTTTTATTGTTATTTATATAAAACCCTGCTCTGTTGAACAGAGTCTTTTTCTCATAGATATTTATAAGAAGGTTTCTTAATTCCAGTCTGAGAGAATATAACTCTTTATATTTGGTTAAATTTTTATCTGCTTTGGCTAGACCCTCTAATTTTGTGATGTGTTCTAGTAATGTTTTTTGTTTGCACTCTCTTTTGTCTTGAGGCCATCTGGATCAAATGTCCCCTGATGACACACTTATGCGCCAGCCATAAAGTCTCAGGTGTGATCTCCTGGGCTTTGTTCTCTCTAAAGTAATCCATCAGAGTATTTCTTATTAATGTTATATTGTCTGAGGAGTCTACAACAAATTTGCTGTATCTCCAGTTGTAATGTCTTTGGTCTAGTGAGGAGACACAAAGTGTCAACAGAATAGGAGCATGGTCTGACCATGTGATAGGACCAGTTTGGAAATCTACGTATAGATCTAGTAATGAGAAACTGGTAAATATGTGGTCTATTCTGGTATAAGATTTGTTGTGAGGGCAGAATCGGGTATATTCTTTTGAGGTGGGGTTTAATATTTTACAGCTATCGTGTAGGTTGGAGTCTTCCAGCCACTTCCTCTGCTTCATACTATAGGAGTGTAAATCTGAGGAAGAACAGTCAGTGTCTGGGTTTACAATACAGTTGAAGTCTCCTCCCCATATAATTTGTCCTTTGCTAAAGCTAGAGAGTTTTCTCTTAACTTTAAGAAAATTAATTTGTCTTATATTGGGGGTGTACACATTGACCACAGTATATTCTATACCCTCTAAAGAAAAGTTAATGGCCAGCTGTCTGCCTTTGTTGTCTTTATGTACGTCTGAAATTACCACGGATAGATCCTTATGAAAGGCAATGGCTACCCCAGCTTTTTTTCTTCCCTCATTATTGGAGAAGAAAATCCTAGATAAGTTCCTTGGGGGGTCTAGTTTCCAAAATGGGGTCACTTGTGGGGGGTTTCCACTGTTTAGGCACATCAGGGGCTCTACAAACGTGGCATGGCGTCCAATCTGAATTCCTGCCAATTTTGCATTGAAAAAGTCAAACGGCGCTCCTTCCCTTCCGAGCTCTGCCATGCGCCCAAACAGTGGTTCCTTCCAACAATTCAGGTATCGGCGTACTCAGGACAAATTGCACAAAAACATTTCCAGTCCAATTTCTCCCGATACCCTTGGTAAAATAAAAAAATTGAACCTGAAGTAATTTTTTTGTGAAAAAAAGTTAAATGTTCATTTTTTATTTTTAAACATTCAAAAAATTCCTGTGAAGCACCTGAAGGGTTAATAAACTTCTTGAATGTGGTTTTGAGCATCTTGAGGGGTGCAGTTTTTAGAATTGTGTCACTTTTTGGTATTTTCTTGGTATTTTCTATCATATAGACCCCTCAAAGTGACTTCAAATGTGATGTGGTCCGTAAAAATAAAATGGTGTTGCAAAAATGAGAAATCGCTGGTCAATAGTGTTGAGCGATACCATCAGATATCGTGAAATATCGGATCGATATCACAAAAGTATCGGGTATCGCCGATTCCGATACCGGAAGCCAAATTCAAGTCAATGGGACAGAAATATTGGAATTAAAAAAAACCCTTTCTTTCCTTGTAGGTTAATTCTACATGAAGAAAAACAACTAAGAATAATGTAGAATGTATTGGGGGAGGTGGACGAGACATTAAAGGCATAGAGGTTTAGCCCAATCAAATGGAATAGCAGGAATTAATTTTTTTTTTTTAAAGACGTTCGGAGTTACAAAAATATTGACTATGTTAACCTTTTCTATATTTTGTCAGATATGTAAGTTTCACTACTTCCATGCTCTTCACATTCTTTTTTTACTTCTCCCACACTTTCTCCTTCATCATCCTCAGCAGCAGCACCATCTTTTTAATCAACTTCTTCTTCACCATCTTCCTATTATTCTTTTTTTACATTCTTCATATTCTTCTTATTCAACTATTCTTCATATTCTACTTCCTCATCTTCTTCCCATTCTTCTTCTTCATCATATTCTTATTTGTGACAGTCATTCCTGTAGTTGTTATGTATAAAAGTTTGAAGATTACACCTTCCTTTCTGCCTGTCACAAAAGATTTACAACAGGATTTGTCCGCGTTCAGTTTGGCCTGCAGTAGCAGGCATTTTCCAGAGTCACCACGAGGAGGAACGGACTCATCCCCATACACTGCTTAGTCGTCTTCTGCTTATAATTTAGATAATATCTTTTGCTCTGATTTTTAGTCTTATGCTTAATGTTCTTCTGCTTTTTCTTCTGCTTCTTGGTCTTCTGCTTCTTGGTCTTCTGTCTCTAGTTGTTCTGTATCTTGGTGGTTGTCTTCATGCTCTTAGTCCTCTTGGTCATCTTCTTCAGGGTCATCTTTTTGGTCTTCTTCGGGATAGTCTTCCGGGTCGTCATCTTCAGGGAGATCCAGAGTGATAATAAACAGAAAACATTTCTAAAAGCTTGAACTTGGAAATGTAGTAGAATGTACAAGAAGGCTGAGGAACTGCCGAGAACCAGCTGACGGTGCTGGAATCCGGATGGGTAGCCGAAGCTGCAAGTGCCAATGGAACTAGCGAGGACCAGCTGACGGTGCTGGAACCCGGAAGGGCAGCAGAAGGAACAAGAGCTAATGGAACTACTGAGGACCAACTGACGGTGCTGGAACCCGGTTACTAAGCAGGAGGTACCTGTGCTAGAAAGCACTACCAAGTACCAGAAGACGTTGCTGGAACTCAGATACCGAGAAGGAGGCACCTAGGCCAAAGGCTCTGCCTGGAACCAGCTGATGGTGCTGGAACCCGGAAGGGCAGCAGAAGCTGGAAGAGCAAATGATACTAGCGAGAACCAGCTGACTGTGCTGGAACCCGGAAGGGCAGCAGAAGGAACAAGAGCCAATGGCACTACCGAGGACCAGCTGATGGTGCTGGAAGCCGGTTACTAAGCAGGAGGTACCTGTGCTAGAAAGCACTACCAAGGACCAGCAGACGTTGCTGGAACTCGGATACTGAGAAGGAGGCACCTAGGCCAAAGGCACTGCCTGGAACCAGCTGACGCTACTGGAACCCGGAAGGGCAGCAGAAGGAACAAGAGCCAATGGCACTACCGAGGACCAGTTGACGGTGCTGGAACCCGGTTGCTAAGCAGGAGGTACCTGTGCTAGAAAGCTCTACCAAGTAACTGCAGACATTGCTGGTACTCGGATACCGAGAAGGAGGCACCTAGGCCAAAGGCTCTGCCTGGAACCAGCTGACGGTGCTGGAACCCGGAAGGGCAGCAGAAGGTACCCATGAAAAACAAATTTGCAAGGTCGTGAGCCAGCCGCAGTTACCGAAACCCACAGTCCTAACCCCTTGTCCTATTGGCATTATGGAAAAAGCCTTTATTACCAGAACCCACAGCCCACATAGGAAGCACCTAAACTGCAGGCACCATAGACTCGGCTAACCCGACCGCAACACGACAGGACAACGTATTGGTGACAGTGACGTTGGCACTTCCCGGAAACAGCTGGCGTGCTGGAACCAGGCTGGGCCGGAGGGGGTACCCGTGCCAAAGACACAGCCGAGAACCAGCTGACGGTGCTGGAACCCAGAGGGGCAGCAGAAGGAACAAGAATCAATGACACTACCGAGGACCAGCTGACGGTGCTGGAGCACGATTACTAAGCAGGAGGTACCTGTGCTAGAAAGCACTACCAAGGACCAGCAGACGTTGCTGGAACTCTGATACCGAAAAGGAGGCACCTAGGCCAAAGGCTCTGCCTGGAACCAGCTGACGTGCTGGAACCCGGAGGGGCAGCAGAAGGAACAAGAATCAATAACACTACCGAGGACCAGCTGACGGTGCTGGAGCACGATTACTAAGCAGGATGTACCTGTGCTAGAAAGCACTACCAAGGACCAGCATACGTTGCTCGGCTAACCCGGCCGCAACACAACAGGACAACATTTTGTTGGCAAAGTGACATTGACACTACCCGGAAACAGCAGGCGTGCTGGAACCAGGATGGGCAGGAGGTAGTACCTGTGCCAAAGACACAGCCGAGAACCAGCTGACGGTGCTGGAACCCGGTTACTAAGCTGGAGGTACCTGTGCTAGAAAGCACTACCAAAGACCAGCTGACGTTGCTGGAACTCGGATACCGAGAAGGAGGCACCTAGGCCAAAGGCTCTGCCTGGAACCAGCTGACGGTGCTGGAACCCGGATGGGTAGCAGAAGGTACCCATGAAAAACAAAGTTGCAAGGCCGCGAGCCGGCCACAGCTACCAAAACCCATAGTCCTTACAGGGGTGCTTGTCCTATTGGCACTAAGGAACCAGCCTTTATTACCAGAACCCGCAGCCCACATTGGAAGCACCTAAACTGCAGGCACCATAGACGCGGCTAACCCGGCCGCAACACAACAGGACAACGTTTTGTTGGCAAAGTGACGTTGACTCTACCCGGAAACAGCAGGCGTGCTGGAACCAGGATGGGCAGGAGGGAGTACCCATGTCAAAGACACTTCTGAGCAGCAACTGGCGATGTTGGAGCTCGGGGTCAATCAGGGTGTAGGCTGAGGCCTAATTTCATCAAGTTTAATATCGGTTGTAGACTACTACTGATTTTAACCGTGCTCCCATTAAGCCTCTGGCATCAGTGTCTCTAGTATTTACCCTGGCCTCCAACACTGCCAGTTGCTGCTCAAAAAAGCAGTCTGCACAATCAACTAGTAGTGGGAATGTGGACAGAGCAGAAGACATTGCCGGGCACACATCAGGGGATTAACTGACGTTACAGAACACCAGTAACACAGGAACAAGTGTTGATTGTGCAGACTGCACTTTTGAGCAGCAACTGGTGGTGTTGAAGGCCAGGGTAAATACTAGAGACACTGGAGCCAGAGGCCTAATTGGAGCACGGTTAAAAATCAGTTGTAGTCTGAATGTGGAAGCAGCAGTAGACATTGCCGTACACACAGCAAGGGACCAGCTGGCATTACTGCACCCGACTAACACTGGAGCATGTGTTTTTCTCTGTGTAGATGGTTCTTCTGAGCAACAACTGGCTGTGTTGAAGCCCAGTGTGTATCATGGTGTATGCTGAGGCCTACATGGAGCAAGTTGAAAAGCTGATGTAGTGTGATTTTGGAGGGAGCAGGAGACTTTGCCATCCACACAGCAGGGGAGCAGCTGGTGTTACTGCACCCCACAAACACAGGAGCTCGTGTTTTTCTCTGTGTGCACGGCACTTCTGAGCAACAACTGGCAACGTTGGAGCCCAGGATCAATCATGGCGCATGCTGAGACCTACTTGGTGCAAGTAGAAAATATGATCTAGTTTGCATGTGGAGGCAGCAGGAGACTTTGCCGTCCACACAGCAGGGGAGCAGATGGCGTTACTGAACCCCACTAACACAGGAGCTAGTATTTTTCTCTGTGCAGACGGCACTTCTTAGCAACAACTGGCTGTGTTGAATCCCAGGGATTACAGTTCAGGTGGTAGAAACATGAACACAGCAGGAGACCTGGATACTGTTGCCAACCAATTATTTATTCTGGAAGAGGACTGGCAAATTCTGGCGAGATCCAGGCCTTGTTCATTTTCAGAAAAGTAAGCAGGTCAACGTTATCGGAGGATAGTCGCGTGCGACGGTCTGTTAGTATACCACCTGCGGCACTAAAGACGTGTTTCGATAATACACTGGCAGCAGGGCAAGCCAGCACCTCCAATGCATACTGGCTAAGCTCTGGCCATGTATCCAGCTTAGAGACCCAAAACTTGAAGGGGGAAGAGCCGTCTGGGAGTACACTGCACCTTTTCACACCTGTACCTACCAAAGAAAAAATTAATGCAGAGCAACCAAAGTTGCAAAAAGCATTCAAATATTGCTTTGAAAAGACAACTTGCTTTGGTTTCAATTCAATTCAGTCTGTCTTTGGAAACCTTATCTCTCCTGATGCTGGGTATAGTAACAAACAAGTGTGCATACCCCCCTCCCTACCTGTCTGCTGAGGCTCCCTCAGCAGACTGACACTGGCTGCTGCCGCACAGCTAGAAGACCGTCTGGGCCGCCCAATGTGACACGGGTTCCAATTGTTCCATTGTGACAAACCTGGCTGCTGTAAGTAAATAGGATACTCAGACAGGTGAAGGTAGGTAGGTGGTTAGGTAGGCCGCTGATGCAAACACACCAGACCAATTCATTCTTTGTCATAGAATACATATACCCAAAATTTAGAAGTTGGAGGGCCTCAAGGGGGAGACAATGTTTCACTAAAGAATTCATAAGCGTCAGGAATCTGGTAGAAATTTAATAACTTAACTACACATTGAAGTAATGAGGGAAGGCGCTGATGGTCTTGTAGCAGGTGGGTGTGCAGAAATGTATCCATCCAAACCTAAACACATTACTGCAGCTAATGACACCTGTACCTACCAAATAGCAAAAGCCAAGACAGATGATTTATATTGCAGACTGAATACAATACAATGCCTTCCATATATAGGTGAGTACTTGATGTAGCAGAGTTGGTCAAGTTAAATCAAGCCACATGCATTTGGCATTTGAAATGTGCAACTTGGAAAATTAATGCAGAGCAACAAAAGTTGCAAAAAGCATTAAAATATTGCTTTGAAAAGACAACTTGCTTTGGTTTCAATTCAGTCTGTTTTTGGAAAACTTATCTCTCCTGATGCTGGGTATTGTAACCAACGAGTGTGCATACCATCCTCCCTACCTGTCTGCTGAGGCCCCCTCAGCAGACTGAAGCTGGCTGCTGCCGCACAGCTGGAAGACAGTCTGGACCGTCCATTGTGAAACTTGTTCTATTGTCTCCCTCTTGTGACCTACCTAACTACCTTCACCTGTCTGAGTATCCTCTTGGCTTACAGCAGCCAGGTGTCACAATGGAACAATTGGAACACATGTCACAATGGGCGGCCCAGACTGTCTTCCAGCTGTGCGACAGCAGCCAGCTTCAGTCTGCTGAGGGAGCCTCAGCAGACAGGTAGGGAGGTTGGTATGCATGCTTGTTGGTTACAATACCCAGCATCAGGAGAGATAAGGTTTCCAAAAGCAGACTGAATTGAATTGAAACCAAAATCTGGTCTTAAACTCTGGAATAAGAGGCATCTGGTAAGCAGCGGATACTGAGGTAATAAACTTGTTTTCAGTTGAGGAAGCACTGGATTTCAAAACTGGGACTGACAGAGCATCCTGGTAAGCAGCTGATTACACACGCCCGGACCAGTTGCATACAGCTTTGTCCCTGAATGACAGTGACTTTGAGGACAGGAGTCCTCTCCT
>NW_027362454.1:0-36393 GCF_039654945.1 Dendrobates tinctorius | reverse complement strand
CTTTATTTCATTGTTCATTCATCCCCCTTTTTGCCATGGAGCCCCAGGGCCACGGACCGGGTCACAGCTTCCGTTACAACTCCCATTGAGATCAACGCGCCTGGTACCGAGTACCCCGCTAGGCCCTGGTGTGGGCGCTCCATTCTGGTGTCACGAACAGGATGACGAGACCCGATGCCATCGGGTTCTGTGTGCCTAAGATTTGTTGGACTTAAAACTTTTGAGAATGTGCAGAAGACCCAATTTGATAGACTGTGAAGTGAATACTAAAAATGGCCGACAGCCTAGAGAAGGGTGTGATAATATGGGCGGTCCTAAGAAAAGAGCGCGGACTGTCCTGGGCCTCCCCTGTCTAAACTTCTATGCGACAGCAACATGGCCAACCCCCCGAGGGGTTCGTATACTGGCTTGGTATGGAGGCGCTGGAAGAAGACGCCGCCCCAAGAAGGAGGGGCAGAAGCCAGTGGCGGGAAGGAAGCCGAGACAGGAAGAAGAAGAACGCCAGAACGCCATGATGGAAGAAGAGGGAAGGAGGCCTGCGGAGCGCGGGGAGGCTGAGCTGGATCTCCCCGCTGCCATGGCTGAAGGCTCGGACCCTGCTTCTAGGCTGAATAGCCGGCAGCTAGAGGAAGAGGTTGCCTGGCTGACCCAACATTTGCAGCTGAGGCAGGAGGCCTTGTGGACGCTGAACTGGCAGCACGCCCAGGAGGGGCCTACGCCAGCGGTACCGCCGTCACCGGTACCCGTCGCTGCAATACCGGAGCTTCCCCAGGCAGACGCCATGGAGCCTGCAGCCGCTGCCACACCACCGACGGCATCCGGAGTCCCTTCTCTGCCGCCACCACCGGAGGAATTGTATGAGGCCCCGGGAGCCGAAGCGGAGGAAGAGGAGCTCCTGCCTGGACCTGACGCGGCCGTGCAGGTCCCACCAGAGAACCCTGCGGACCCAGAGCCGCCATTAGCTCCACCGCCGTCCCCGGTGCCCCACCGCACACACCCACCGCCACTATGCCTGCATCGGAGCAGAGACCACACCGCCAGGAGGCACCAGGTATATACCCCGGCCCTCCTAATTGGTTGCCCCCCGAATTCACGTTGTCAGAGGCTGGCTTGCAGGAACTCGAAATGGGGCAGTTGGAAGAGTCAGCTGGGGGCACTAGACTGTCGGAAATGGGGAGGTGGAAGAGGTCCTTACTGAGAAGGGTACGGCTGGAACAGGCGCGCACGATTCGGCGTCTTCGGGGAGTGGAGGAGTCTAGGTCGCTTTGTGATAGTGACCTCGGGATCCCTTGGCTGCCGAGTCCCCATGTAGTCGCCCATCAGCGCCAACAAGCTGCGGCATCCCTCGGTGCTAGGCCACGCACCAAAGCAACAGAGCCACCTACCCATGATGAACAGTTGATGGGTATCGATATGCATCATGGGTTCCCTTTACCACAGCTTCAAGGCCCTAGGCGGCAGTCGCACCAGTTGCCACCACCATGCCCTTTGGCAAGCAACCAGCAACAACATGAAGACACCCAAAGTTTCACCTCTGGTAGCAGTTCCAGTCCAGAAACCACAATTAGTCAAAATGCTACTTTAAAGTAAATCTCGTTGCCCAGGAGGGTATTTGCACAGTTGTGCCATTGTTTTCTATTTTTGTACCAGTTTCCAATTTTTGGTTATCATGTCCTAGTTTATTTTCCCAGAGTTGCCCTGTTTTGTTGGCAGCCTTCACACCCGAACTGTGGAGATCATGAATGCTGAATGGTCCAGAACTGTTATTGTATATAGTTTGCACCTCTTTAGGTGCTCTCTCTTGGTTTTACGTATGACTCTCTTTTTGAAAGAAGATCTACCTCGATATAGGGACATTTCCAGACGTGATGGCCGGACCAGTGTCTATCTTTCCACTTGATAATAATGCTTAATGTTATTCTCTGAATAAGAAGCTAGAACGTAATAGTGTATAATGAAAGTATTAATGACAGATTTTATAGAAGTATATTGAGAAAGAAACATAGTGAATGTTTTACAGAGTTTTTGAATTAAGATGTTGAGAATGTGAATGCTGAATTGAAAATTACAGGTGACGAACCAGGTATCTACGGTTGTCATCCTAAGTCTAGAAGAGACAGTGAAAAGTAGAAAATGTGAAAGATAATGGAAAGAAATGTGTTGCTAGAAAATGTGAATTGATATTGAGGTTGCTTATAGAGCACTTTAAATTAGGTAGAATAATTTAAAATTTAGATAGCGAGTTAAACTGTTTGTAACGTTCAAGAAACCATGCCTCCTATATTAGGAAGTTTAGTATAAGACATGTTTATTCAGCATTACAAAAATTTTGTGTGTTCCTGTATTGTTAACTCTGATTTGCTGCCCGCGGACGTGCTGTGTTTAACGGGGGGGAATGTGGCGCCCCTGAGGCTTCAGTCGCCACAGAGGTACTGCACCTCCTCCTGAGGTGTGGTGCCCCACCATCCAGGTAGGGTGGGAACTCCTGACCACGCTCCAACACTCGCATCCCACACAACATGTTAGTTCAGCAAAGCCACATTGCGGCTCCTTGCTTAGAGAGTAGCAGAACAACTTTGGTGGTTCCCTGCTTGGAACACGAAACGTGCTGGGAGGCGGGTGGAGTTTAGAATACATAAAGAGCGGGAAGGGTCAGTCAGTCAGTGAGTGAGAGGGAGAGAGTCACTCGGAGAGGAGTGAGGATCCCTGGAAGAGGGATGGAGGAAGGAGTGCTGCAGCTGCCTCAGTGATCTGAGCCAGCTGGCACAGGAAGGGAAAGAAGGAGAAAGACATTGGACTGAAACCTGACCTTCTATGAGAGAGAGGGATTAGTATGGAACGAAGGAGTAAAAGGGAACAGAGAGGACGTGGGTTAGAGGAGAACCGTGCCTAGAAGTTCTAAGCGCAAGGCCGGGGCCCAGTCCCCGAGGTTGTATGGATACTGAAGCTCCTGCAGCAGACACCGGTGGAGTAGTGGGCTGTAAATGCACTACTCCCATCTAAGACTTGGGGGCACAACAGCAACTTGGATAGTGAGCCGGGACTCAGGAGTAAGGAGTCCCCGAAGCTGGCTACAACTGTCTGCCGTACAAGTAGAGTTTTTGGGAACATCTGTCAGGAGGCACTCTAGTGTAACTCAGTACTAGGAGTACTTCACTTAAAGGCGCTATAGAGGAGACGTTCAGAAAGGTACATGTTGGCGGAGTGTT
Organism: Dendrobates tinctorius; assembly: GCF_039654945.1. Classification (NCBI taxonomy): domain Eukaryota; kingdom Metazoa; phylum Chordata; class Amphibia; order Anura; family Dendrobatidae; genus Dendrobates; species Dendrobates tinctorius. The sequence goes on along the minus strand of NW_027362454.1, from coordinate 33,184 downwards.
GGAAGGGAGCATCCTATCTTGCCTGGAGGTTGACTGAGCCCAGGACCCGGAGAACACAGCACGGAGGCAGGCATCTGTGTGAGCTGCAAACTGTGAGTAAAGCTTTGGAACTACATGCCCTGGTGTCCTCCACTTATTCCCGCATCACTACACCCTGCACTACTACATCTGGGCACCGACCTCTTCACCGCCTGTGCCTCTCCTCCATTGCCACATCTACACTGCCCTGGGACTACAGCTCCCCCTGTGGGGAGCTTCACCATCTTGGCTGCAACCCACCACCAGTCCCAGAGGATCTGCATGCAGCGTCGGCCTAACACCTCACTTGCCGAACACCACAGGTGGCGTCACAAACTTTTCATAAACATTATTTCATTGTTCATTCATCCCTCTTTTTGCCATGGAGCCCCAGGGCCACGGACCGGGTCACAGCTTCCGTGACAACTCCCATTGAGATCAACGTACCGAGTACCCCACTAGGCCCTGATGTGGGTGCTCCATATACAGTGTCAGTGTACAGATAATACAGTCATCATCAGTGACATTATACACAGGAACAGGCAATACAGTGATCACAGGTGACATTACATACAGGACCTCTGTATATAGTGTCAGTGTACTGGTAATACAGTTATCACCAGTGACATTATACACTTTCAATTCATCATTTGCTCTCCCCCACCCTCAATTAATCATTTGCACCCTCATCCTCAATTCATTATTTGCTCCCTCCACCCTTATTTCATTATCATTTGCTGTACCCCACCCTCAGTTCATCATTTGCTTTCCCCCGTTCCTCACTCTTAATTCATTTGCTGTCCCCCACCCTCAATTTCTCATTATTTGTGCTCCCCCAGCTCAATACATCATCATTCACTGTCGCCCCCATTACACACCCTCAATGCATCATCATTTACTCCCCTCAAGCCCATGTAATTCATTTTATGAAAAAAGTTTTTCAGACTTACCTCTCATACGATCCCCTGCAGGCGCAACTTCACTGCTGGTATCCTGGCAGGTGGCGTGCGTACATGCCGGTGCGTATGAGATAAAGTCCTCTCATACGCGTTGTTACCAGCACATAACATAAAGAGTGGTGGGACTCCCTTGGAGCTGCATGGCTGTTCTGTGGAGCTCCAGGAAGGCTCCTTGAGACGAAATGTGCACCGCCGATGGCTTAGCACCGGCACACAGTACTTCATTAAGAAATAAGCGGTTGTTCCCCATAATGGACCAGGGTCTCAATGTGCCTTTCCTCACTATTTTCTAGCAAAAAGGTTATTGGCGAATCACATGCACACTTGTGAGATACAATCATGCGATTATGTACCCTCAATTCGTAAGGCTCAACAGCTGCTAATGGTGTGACAGCAAGTGACCCAGAGACCAGGTGGACTTTGGCCAGCACCATGGCCCTGCACATATTCTTTAAGCCAGCGAAACCTCAGCAGTGACAACTCTAATTGTGCACACAGTGGATGTTTTGCATAAAACAGGCTTCTCAAAGGCTTCTTTAGGCTATGTTCACACATAATTTTTTCTGCTGCATTTTTTAATGTAAATAACTACTTTTTACAAAAGCAGGAAAGGTAATTGTCAAAAGCAATAATAAAGGATTTTGGGGATATGTCAAAAGTAAAAGAAAAGTCAAAGATGCTATAGGATTTTTACAGGATGAAAATGATGAAATGGTAAGACAGGATGTTGAGAAGGCTGAACTTTTAAATTCCTATTTTGCATCTGTTTTCTCTCAGAAAGGAAATGTAACATCAACTGTTCTTCACTGTCCTATTAAGGGAATAGAAGAATCCAGGATATCTATAAACAGGAAGACAGTGAGGAAACACTTAGCTAACCTAAATGAATTCAAGTCTCCAGGTCCAGATGAATTACACCCCAGAGTACTGAAGGAGATAGCAGAAGAAATTTTTGAACCCCTCTCCATAATCTTTGAAAATTTTTGAAGAACAGGATAAGTGCCAGAAGACTGGAGAAGAGCAAATGTTGTTCCTTATCTTCAAAAAGGGGAAGAAGGTGGACCCAGGCAACTATAGGCCGGTGAGTCTGACTTCTATACCAGGAAAGATCTTTGTACAAATTATTAAACAACATGTATGTCAATACCTGGATAAGAATGAAGTGATTAAACAGAGTCAGCATGGGTTTGTAACTAATAAGTCTTGTCAGACTAACTTAATTTCCTTCTACGACGGTATCACTGATTGGGTGGATCAAGGAAATGCTGTAGATATAGTATATCTTGACTTCAGCAAAGCATTTGACAAAGTCTCTCATACAATCCTTATTGAAAAAATGACTAAGTATGGAATGGACAAGGCAACTGTTAGGTGGATTCATAACTGGCTTAGTGATCGGACCCGAAGAGTGGTCGTAAATGGCTGCACATCCAGTTGGAAGAATGTCTCAAGTGGGGTACCACAGGGCTCTGTCCTGGGCCCTGTATTGTTCAACATCTTTTTCAACGATTTAGATGAAGGAATTGAGGGTAAACTGATTAAATTTGCTGATGACACTAAGCTAGGAGGGATAGCTAATACTAGAGAAGAGAGAGAGAGGATTCAAAAAGATTTAAATAAACTGGAGAAGTGGGCAGCAACTAACAGAATGGTTTTTAACAGGGAGAAATGCAAAGTACTACATCTGGGCAATAAAAATGAAAAAGCATATACAGAATGGGAGGAATAGGGCTAAGTGACAGCACATGTGAAAAAGACTTGGGTATACTAATAGATCACAGACTGAATATGAGTCAACAGTGTGATGCAGCAGCAAAAAAGGCAAATGCAATTCTAGGATGTATTAACAGAAGCATACAGTCTAGATCACGTGAAGTCATTATTTCCCTCTACTCCTCTTTGGTCAGACCTCAACTGGAATATTGTGTCCAGTTTTGGGCACCACATTTTAAAAAAGACATCAACAAACTGGAGCAAGTTCAGAAAAGAGCGACCAGAATGGTGACCGGTCTGCAAACCCTGTCTTATGAGGAAAGGATGCAGGATTTGGGAATGTTTAGTTTGCAAAAGAGAAGACTGAGAGGAGACTTAATAGCTGTCTACAAATATCTAAAGGGCTGTCACATTGTAGAAGGATCAACTTTATTCTCATTTGCACAAGGAAAGACTAGAAGCAATGGGATGAAACTGAATGGGAGGAGACACTGATTAGATATTAGAAATAACTTTTTGACAGTTAGAGTGATCAATGAGTGGAACAGGCTGCCACGAGAAGTGGTGAGTTCTCCTTCAATGGAAGTCTTCCACCAGAGGCTGGACAGACATCTGACTGGGATGATTTAGCGAATCCTGCTTTGAGCAGGGGGTTGGACCAGATGGCCCAGGAGGTCTCTTCCAACTCTACGATTCTATGATTCTATGATTCTATGATTCTAGGCTACGAGATGTCAGAGATCTCATGCCCACCACGCTTGGCATTTTTTTCCTGACTGAATTTGAGAACTGACACATTTTTTTGAATCTGCGGTATGTCTATTGTTTCAGCGTTTTTTCACCCATGGAAAGCAAAGAGAAAATGCAAAACCCGCAATGGCAATTTGTATGCATTTTTGGTGAATAAAACTAACTTTATTAAACTTGCAACGCAACTATGTAATCCATACCCCCAAAAATATTCCAAAAAAGCTATAAAAACCTTGCCAAAAACAGGGTTTTTGAACACAGCGTTTTTACTGCCAAGTGAGCAGGTTTTTGCTGCAGAAAAATACGCCGCAAAAATGCTGTATGTGAACATAGCCTAATGCCCTGCATTATCAATGTAGTTTCTGAGCCTAAAAGGGGTGAAGGATCTGCAGTAATATTATGGTCCCGTCAACATTAGTGCTCAGGGCCATTCAGCCAGCAGTGGCGCGGGATTCTAAAGGCTATATGTGCTGCAGGAGAGATAAGAGCCTAGAAAGCTACCCTGATGCTCACTTCACATCCAGCATTGGAAGAGGGAAAGTGCTGCTGTCAGTAAGAAAAGGTGGTTTGGTCCCTAATGCTACTGCCAGTGGAGGAGGAGTGGGTAGATAGGGGATAAAATGCTACTACCAGTGGTAGAGGATTGGATAGGAAGGCGGTAAAATGCTACTGCCAGTGGGGGAGGAGTGGATAGGCGGTAAAATGCTACTGCCAGTGGGGGAGGAGTGGATAGGAAGGTGGTAAAATGCTACTACCAGTGGGGGAGGACTAGATAGGAAGGGAGTAAAATGCTACTGCCAGTGGGGAGGAGTGGGTAGGTAGGGGGTAAAATGCTACTACCAGTGGGGGAGGAGTGGATAGGAAGGCGGTAAAATGCTACTGCCAGTGGGGGAGGAGTGGATAGGAAGGCGGTAAAATGCTACTGCCAGTGGGGGAGGAGTGGATAGGAAGGTGGTAAAATGCTACTACCAGTGGGGGAGGACTAGATAGAAAGGGAGTAAAATGCTACTGCCAGTGGGGAGGAGTGGGTAGGTAGGGGGTAAAATGCTACTACCAGTGGGGGAGGAGTGGATAGGAAGGCGGTAAAATACTACTGCCAGTGGGGGAGGAGTGGATAGGAAGGTGGTAAAATGCTACTGCCAGTGGGAGAGGAGTGGGTAGGAAAGGGGTAAAGTGCTACTACCAGTGGGGGAGGAGTGGGTAGAGAGGGTAGTAAAGTGCTACTGTCAGTAGGGGAGAAGTGGGTAGGTAGGGGTAAAATGCTACTGCCAGTGGGGCAGGAGTGAGTAGGTATAGGGTAAAATGATATTGCCTGTGGGGGAGGAGTGAGTAGGTACAGGGTAAAATGCTATTGCCAGTGGGGGAGAAGTGGGTAGGTAGGGGGTAAAATGCTACTACCAGTGGGGGAGTGAATAGATAGGAGGTAAAATGCTACTGCGAGTGAGGGAGGAGTGGGTAGGTAGAGGGCAGATAGTGGATAAAATGCTACTGACAGAGGGGGGAGTAGGTAGGGGTAAAATGCTACTGCAGGTGGGGCAGGAGTGGGTAGGTATGGGGTTAAAATGCTACTGCCAATGGGGGAGGAGTGGGTAGGTAGAGGGTAAATTGCTACTGCAGGTGGGGCAGGAGTGAGTAGGTACAGGGTAAAATGCTATTGCCAGTGGGAAGAAGTGGGTAGGTAAAGGGTAAAATGCTACTACCAGTGGGGGAGGAGTAAACAGATAGGAGGTAAAATGCTACTGCGAGTGAGGGAGGAGTGGGTAGGTAGAGGGCAGATAGTGGATAAAATGCTACTGACAGAGGGGGGAGTAGGTAGGGGGTAAAATGCTACTGCAGGTGGGGCAGGAGTGGGTAGGTATGGGGTTAAAATGCTACTGCCAATGGGGGAGGAGTGGGTAGGTAGAGGGTAAATTGCTACTGCAGGTGGGGCAGGAATGAGTAGGTACAGGCTAAAATGCTATTGCCTGTGGGGGAGGAGTGAGTAGGTACAGGGTTAAATGCTACTGCCAGTGGGGAGAAGTGGGTAGGTAAAGGGTAAAATGCTACTACCAGTGGGGGAGGAGTGAATAGATAGGAGGTAAAATGCTACTACCAGTGGGGGAGGAGTGAATAGATAGGAGGTAAAATGCTACTGCGAGTGAGGGAGGAGTGGGTAGGTAGATGTAAGATAGTGGATAAAATGCTACTGACGGGGGGGAGTGGGTAGGTATGGGGTAAAATGCTACTGCAGGTGGGGCAGGAGTGGGTAGGTACGGGGTAAAATGCTACTGCCAGTGGGGCAGAAGTGAGTAGGTATGGCGTAAAATGCTATTGCCAGTGGGGGAGGAGTAGGTAGGGGGTAAAATGCTTCTGCCAGTGGGGGAGGAGTGGTAGGTAGGGGGTAAAATGCTACTGCCAATAGGGGAGGAGTGGGTAGGTACAGGGTAAAATGCTACTGCCAGTGGGGGAGGAGTGGGTAGGTAGGGTGCAGATAGTGGGAAAAATGCTACTAACAGAGGGGAAGTATTGGGTAGGTAGGGGGCAGATAGTGGGTAAATTGCTACTGACAGTGGGGGAGGAGTGGGTAGGTAGTGGGTAAAATGCTACTGCCAGTAGGAGTGAGTAGGTACAGGGTAAAATGCTAATGCCAGTGGGGAGGAGTGGATAGGTAGGGGGTAAAATGCTACTGCCAGTAGGGGAGGAGTAGGTAGGGGGTAAAGTGCTACTGCCAGTGGGGGAGGAGTGGGTAGGTACGGGGTAAAATGCTACTGCCAGTGGGGCAGAAGTGAGTAGGTATGGCGTAAAATGCTATTGCCAGTGGGGGAGGAGTAGGTAGGGGGCAAAAGCTTCTGCCAGTGGGGGAGGAGTGGTAGGTAGGGGGTAAAATGCTAGTGCCAATAGGGGAGGAGTGGGTAGGTACAGGGTAAAATGCTACTGCCAGTGGGGGAGGAGTGGGTAGGTAGGGTGCAGATAGTGGGAAAAATGCTACTAACAGAGGGGAAGTAGTGGGTAGGTAGGGGGCAGATAGTGGGTAAATTGCTACTGACAGTGGGGGAGGAGTGGGTAGGTAGTGGGTAAAATGCTACTGCCAGTAGGAGTGAGTAGGTACAGGGTAAAATGCTAATGCCAGTGGGGAGGAGTGGATAGGTAGGGGGTAAAATGCTACTGCCAGTAGGGGAGGAGTAGGTAGGGGGTAAAGTGCTACTGCCAGTGGCGGAGGAGTGGGTAGGTAGGGGGTAAAATGCTACTGCCAGTGGGGGAGAAGTGGGTAGGTAGGAGTAGATAGTAAAATGCTACTGTCAGTGGGGGAGAAATGGGTAGGTAGGGGGCAGAGAGTGAGTAAACTTTTGAGCACAACTGTAGTGGGTAAAATACTACTGCCATTGGGGGAGGAGTGGGTAGGTAGAAAATGTTTCTGTAAGTGGTGTAGAAGCCAGCTGCTATTAGGCAAATGGATGGTTAGAGGTACAAGGCTACTGTTAGTGAGAGAAGGGAGCTGCTGAAAGTGGAGAAGGGGTGGGATAGAGGACAATGAAGCAGTCAGTGGTGGTGTAAAAAGGGGGACATCACTGCTGTTGCCAGTGGGGCAGATGTAGTAAAGGTAACCTGTCACCAGTTTTTGAGTCTGAACAAATACTACCCCATTTATCTGCTCCTGTACTGCAGTCCACAAACGTGTATAAGATCTCCTGACTCCTCCGTATATCCCCAAAAATATCATTTTAATTGCTCCCACGCTGTATGTAAATGAGTATGGTCCCTCCAATAGGCGTCATTACTGTAGCATCTGTGCTTCCTCTCTGCTCCTAAATGTTGCCTTCAGGCTGGTTTCACACTAACGTTTTTTAGCGCTGCACTTCGTGCGCGTCCATGCGCATGCGTCCTGCGCCCCTATCTTTAACATGGGGGCGCATGGTCTAGCATATGCGCGCATTGGTATGCATTTTTGTGCGCATGCATTTTTTTGTCATGTGCACCTAGGTGCACCGGACGCCACCTGTTGCATTTTTGGTCCGTCCGACCTGTCTCAAAAAAACGCTTGTGCACGGAATGCGCAAAAAATCACATTACAGTCTATGGGAACGCAGGCGTGCGCACGTTTAAAATCGCATGCGTTTTAAGCGTTAACATGGCTAGAAACTGGTTAAAACGCATGCGCCTAAAAAAAGCAAAAGCATACAAAACGCATGATGTGTTTTATGCATGCTATTCTATTGTGCACGAAGCGCAGCGCTAAAAAACGCTAGTGTGAAACTAGCCTCAGACAAACAAAATCTAGCCCCTGTGCAGTAGCCTCGCAGGCCCACTAGAGAATAAAACATCACTACACAAGCGTTGAGCAGCGTCGTACCAGAAGCTTTCGCCTTCGTTGTTTTATTCCCTGCCACCAGGAATGGCATCGCTCGGCGCTTGCCCAGTGATGCTCTATGCTCTGCCCTCAGTAGGACAGAGCAAACTGTGCCTATGAAGCTACTGCACAGATTTCATTTCACTATGTGGATGACGCAAGACACGTCATCCGTATCATTCAAAGCTGGAGGACGCAGAGAGGAGACACAGACACCGCAGCGGTGACACCTATCGGACCGGACTATCCTCGCTTACATACAGCACGGGAGCAATTAAAGTGATGTTATTGGTTATATAGAGCGGGAGTTAGGAGATGATATACCTGTTTGTGGACTGCAGTACAGGAGTAGATAAGAGGTGGCATTTCTTCGGAGACTCAAAAACTGGTGACAAGTTCTCTGTAAGTCAGAAAGGAGACAATGAGGCTACCAATGGAATGGGAACAGTGGTTCTGCCAGTGGAGGAGAAGTAAATAGGGAAAATAATCCTGCCAGTGGGAAAGGAATGGAAAAGGAACAATGTTGCTGCCATTGGGCGAGAGGGGGGAAGGAGGACAATGCTGCACATGCAATTATATTTCCTATCTATTTGGCCTTGGTATTTAGTCAGTGTATAGTAGGAAACCCTACCACTATTGCAGCCATGAAATGTCTCCCTATTGTTTAGATTATTAATAGCTAAAAATTGAGCGGGAACTTGCTAGATTTATTGTTTCCTATTTTTTTTTTTTTACATATCAAAAATATTAATTCATATGGACAAGACATAATTTGGTCATCAGCAATGTCTCATGCAGATGCTCCAATCCATATCCCGAACACAAAGGTTAGAACCCGAGACGCGGTGAATAACAAGTAAAACTGAGGGCAAGACACAATAGATACATCAAAATGACAAACATCTAGCACCGCTGTCAGATGTGAACTCGCTAAATCCAGGAATACATAGACAATCCTTTGGAGTCTGGACTCTGGAGACGTCTTGTCAGAGGCCATTGTGAAGTGGAAACGCAGTCAAGAGACTCACCTACTCATGCATGGATTAAAATATACCAAGTGTCCAGTAATAATCTATTGGTTTTTGCTATGGCTTCTGTATATCTAGAAAAACAGGACATGAAATATATCAGAGAGCTATCCTACAGAACAATCCATCGATGGTCAGCCTTATGTCTGAGACAGCAGAAGACCTGCTCCTATGTTGTCCTCTAGTAATAAAATTCAGCAACGTTGTGTGATGATATCACGAAGGATTTCCTATTCTGATGCCATATGTTACTTCATCATTTGTACTTTGTGTTCTGCACGAAAACTGTGGGGGAGTCAGAAAATGAACACGTGGCCACCTGCTTAGATTCTCATGTCGATAGAAAGAATGGAGAACGGGACTGAGGCCTGGCCAATATTGTAAACCTCCATTCGAATATTTGTCTCAAACACTGGACACATTATAGGTGGCATTTTGAGCAAACATGATCCAGTCCTACGGAGCAGCTTCTGAATGTGAGGGCTAATAGATAGCAGGAATGATGACGGATTATTGCACCTCATACGTGATGAGTGCTGTTTTGCCATCTGCCTTTTTCACAGCGTAGCATACACATCTGTTGTTTTTCTCTAACCTTGTAAATCAATGTAATATTACAATCCATAACATGAAATGGAACTTGAAGGGTTAACCGGAGGGATTTAAGAAGTCATTTCCATCTTGGGAAGCTTCTTTTCTAGAAAATTGGCACAATAGGCATTTTGGAAGTTCATTCACTTAGCCTGCAAGAAACGTTACAATAAAATATCAGTTAGATCCAGATATTCTTGATTCAGCCTTTGGGTTGCTTATGGGTTTTGTAATTATTTGTTTATAGTGCAAATGCAGCAAATTATACATTTTCTGATCCACCACTGCGAGACCACTGAGTCCACCTGTCATCAGTAATCACCATGTTTCTTCAGAAACTCTGTATTCCAGCCAAGGAAACCTGCCTACATTGCTCACAGATCATAAATAAATTGTGACAGATAACACAGTCCAATTTATTCCATCACTCTGCTGAGATTTTCCCTTCAGTCAGCTCCTGCATATGACTTCTCCTGCCATACACATCCCCAGTTGTATGGTCCAATACACCACATGGAATTCTGTTCTTGACTCCAATATTATGCATTTTGTGGTGGTCAACAGGTAGGCCACATCATAGTCAGGTAGTAAACCATTTGTAAATGCCGTATACTTCTGTAGAAAGGATGCTATTTATATTCAGTTCTGTCATCAAGACCGTTCTTGTTCAAGCCCGTCTTGATGATGGGGCGTGCTGGAGTAAAATGGTCCTGATTCATTAAGAGGTCCACGCCTCTTCATAAATCTGGAGTGTCCGACAAGTGGCATATACCTCCATCACCAGAAGCCTCAGTCCAGTCAAAGAAGTAGTCACACCCAATGTTCCGGCATTTTGTATGACAGAAATGCATCAAAGACTGGAGTTTTATTTCTGGCTCGACTCATGGAGGTGCCCGCCGCTCAGAAGAGGTGCCAAAATCATTAAGTGGTGGACACATCTTAATGAATTTGGTGCCTTCTGCTCCACCAAGACTGGCATAGTACGAGCTTGCGCTACACCAGTCTTGATGAAACTGCCCCATAACCTTTCATCTGATGTGTGAGGTTTGGTTTAGCTTAGTCTCATTGTCATAATTGTACTTTAAGTTTTTTGGGGAGACACTAAATACAGGCAAAATGTTAATTAATGAAGATATTTTGTTGGGTGTCAAAAGAGTGTAGGAAAAAACAAACAAGGAACCACTGAGCACTCCTGGAAAAGATAATGGCTCATAGGAATAAGTACGGTCACTTTATTGATTCTACGCATTCCAGCACCAAATGTGTGCTTTCATTAGGCCTTATCATCATCAGGCCTATGATCATACTTCTATCTATGAGCCATCATCTTTTCCAGCAGCAGTCAGTGGTCCCTAGTTTTTTTTCTACACCCTATGCACTAACTGTGGTTTTCATCGTGCATTAGCGGCACAAGGAGGGGCAGCAGTTTATCAGCTCTTTTTCAGCCCTATTCTAAGGATAAGCCATCAATTTTAACCCCTTAATGACGTGTATAGCATGTCATGATCAGGTGTCAGTTCCAGCATCATGACCTACTATATCCGTCTTGGATATCTGTCACCGTGCAAAAAAAGCAGTTCCTACTCTCTGATGACTGTGATCGGTCAGTCAATCCGACTAACCGATAACAGGATGTGATCATTGGGAAGAGCTGAAACATCAGAACTTACTCGCACGATCAATGCCAGGAGCTCGGCTCAGCTGACAGCCAAGCTCCTGCACCAACAGGAGGCCCCTAGCTACTTAATTCTCCAGATGCCACGAATGATAGCGGTCGCGGCATTTAGAAGGTTGTGAGAGGGAGGGGGTTGCCTGTGTAATCTCTCAGGTCTTATGCATTGCTGTACATGTTGTGACAAAGTCACTGGTAGAGTGCTGGAGGGGAGATATGTGTCACTCACTACGTTTAAAGGCATCGGTGATGTAAAACCCAGAGTAATTTCCCTCCAGCACATTGAGTTTTGTGAGGATTTAGTTACATTATATAATGGGCTGGTTTTTATGTGTACGTCCATAGAGTGGGTGGGAGGGTGTCCACCTTATTTCCACCTGCAGAGGCGTGCTGTCAGGACCTATGTGATGTCATGGTCATGTGTTCAGTCACATGGAGAAGAGTCATAGGGTCTGGGGGTTCAGTCGCCACAGAGGTACCGCATCTCACCCAGAGGTGTGGTACCCCACTCTCAGGTAAGGAGGAAGCACCACCCAGGACTCAAACACCTGCACCCAACACACACTATAGCAGCAGGGCACACTGGACGTACCCTACGGGAGGATGGTCTCATCCCAGGGTGGGTAGTAAATGGTTTTAGGGGAGTGGGTGTAGAAGGTAGGAAGAGAGAGGAGGAGCTAACATAGCTGGAAAGAACAGTGAAGAGAGAGTGAGTCAGACTTCAGGAGAAAGTGAAAGTAAGCAGACATGATGTGAGGCAGCTCCATCAGGAGGAGCTGCAGAGAGAAAGCTGAAAGGGACATGTTGTGAAGCAGCGCCCTGTCAGAAGGAGCTGCAGGGAGAGAGACAGACAGAAGGAAGCCCCGGAAGGCAGAAGGGGTCCTTGGGACACGGGTAGCGAGGAGTCAACCAGTGGAGCCCATATCCATGCTGACTCCAATCAGGTGGAGGGACCAGGTCACAGTGGGGTACCGGCCCCCGAGACTAGTGGAGAAATCACCAGACTCAGCTAGAAAGCCGGAGGCAGGGGCACCTGTAAGTGATTCAGCTACAAGCCACAGTTATCTTCGCCGAAAAGGCAGCCATACGGGAGCAAGGGGACGCAGAGGACATCACCCGAGAAGGTCCGTGGCTGCTGGCTTGGGGCACTGACTGTGAGGTGTTGGGCTAGAGAGGCGTTAAGCCAGCACAGTGAGATGGCCAGGAGAGACATATATTGAAAGGAGTCCTGGAAGGGTGTATCCTGATCTACTTGGGAGTTTGCTGGACTCCTCACCTGGAGGACACAGTGCTAAGCGGGCATCTGTGCACCAGAACAGTGAGTAAAGCTTTGGAACTGCACTTCACTTGTGTCCTCTGATCATTCCTGCGTCACCTGCCCTGCATCATATCTACCAACATCATCTTTAACATCTACATCCATATTGCCCTGGGATACCGCTCTACCTGTGGCGAGCTTAACCCTCTCTGCTGCCCTGTCACCATCCCAGAGGATCGGCACAGCTGCGTCGGTCCCCTGACCGCATACCACAGGTGGCATCACGAACACTTTACTTTATCACAAAGTTTATAAACTTTATTTATCCCTTGTAAATATCTCTTTAATTGGACTCCCAGGGCCACGGACCGGGTCAACTGCTGCCGTGACACTACCCCTTTATATACTGGCCCGGTACCGAGTATCCCCACTGCCCTGGCGGGCAATTCACATACTTTCTGGCTGTATGCTTAGGTGGCGGTGCCTGCACTTCCTGAGTCTTATAGAGACAGTGTGCACATTACTAATGTGTCCCCAGCCTATTGCCAAGAGGTACCGGGTACTTAAGGTATCTCCACTGATAGGAAGATGCCTGAGCAACAAACTCTCAGTCTGTGTTCTGCTACTGAGTTGCCAGGTCCTGTCCTGTTCCTGTCTCCCTGGGGGCTGTACACCCAGGTCCGTTTCTGTGTTCTTTGAGTCTTGTTTCTTCCACCCTCGGGGCTGTATACACAGGCCTGAATCCTTCATCTTGAACTGGTTCCCGTGTCTGTCCTTGTTCTGAACTAAGTCCTTTTCCTGTACCTGTTTGTATCCTTGTCTGTAGCCTTCCCTACTCAGTTGTGTGTATCCTTGTGTCTACTCCTTCTGCTCTGCTCCCGCTTTGCTCCCTACAGCTCTGCTCCCACTCCTCACACTGCGGCTCTGCTGTGCTCCCACTCTGCACCCAGTGGTTCTGCTCCCATTAAGCACCCTGCGTCTCTGCTCTGCTCCCACTCCGCACCCTCCGGCTCTGCTCTGCTTCCGCTACACACTCTATGGCTCTGCCCTGCTCCCGCTCCACACCCTGTGGCTCTGCTCTTCTCCCACTCCGCACCCTGCAGCTCTTCTCTGCTTCTGTTCCGCAACCCTGCGGCTCTTTGTCTCTCTAGTCTGTACTGGTTCCTACCAATTCCTTTATCCCTCTTTTCTGAACTGGTTCCTACTTGTTCCCATATCCCACTCCTACCTGCCAGTGTTCCTGTTCTACCCGAAACAGTTCCAGACCCTCCAGTCTGAACTGTGTCCACATGCCTGTCAGAGTGCCAGCCATGCCCGCCTGCCTGCCAGAGTGCCAGCCATGCCAACTGCCTGCCAGAGTGCCAGCCGTGCTCGTCAGTACTTGCCAGCTTGTCAGTCTGAACATCAGCTATCCACAGTACTCACGTGCACCTGTCCATGAGTCCTGTTCCCCTGTGGGATCAGCTGCTACTGCCAGATGCTGCCCTGGAGTGGTACCTGGCAGCTATCTCATGCACAAGCTTGACCTCACCACTAGAGGCTCCATTGAACAACAAGGTAGCTGCTTAGTCACGCCCCTTCAGGGTAGTCTGGTTTGCGGCACAGTGGGGCCACAATCCTCGCTTGCGCGAGTGTTGAGTGTTGCAGGCTGTGTTTACTTTCCCCTTCTTGTTGGTTTATGCTGCAATATAATAAACCAACTGAAGATTTAAAGAGACAGTGTTTCAGTTTTCTACCTCCGTGTACCACCAAGTGAGTTGAACTACCACAAATGGTGTTTCGAATGCGTGCAACTTTCCATGAACATCAGTAGCAGCTGTGATCAAACTGCATGTCCTGGGTAATGGAGGCCACAAGCCAGCAGACGACGTCATGCAAAATGGAGGACTTGCTCAAGCATCTGGTGAACATGCAGCTGGTACATCAGGAGACGGGTAGGTTGCTTATCCAGCGGATGCAGCAACAGCAGCATCAGCAGCAGCTCCAACAACAGCAACAATAACAATACCAGTTCAGACAGCAACAGATTGAGTTGCTTGCCAAAGCCCATATCACAAATCCAGGTGACGACACGTACGTCCGGAAGGCGGTAAGACGAGTGATGCAGAAAATGACCCCGGGTGATGATGTAGAGGCATTTCTGACTGTTTATGCGGGTAGCGTAGCAGGAGAGACTGCCAGCAGACCAGTGGGTGGAGGTGTTGGTCCCCTTTCTAACTGGTGAAACCCAGAAGGCTTGTTATGACCTGGCCTTACAAGATGCCCGGGAATATGCCAAACTAAAAACTAAGATACTGGCATGTAGGGGTGACTATGTCTGTCCAAGCGCAAAGGGTTCATCACTGGGCGTATTGCGGTGATAAACCTCCTCGCTCTCAAATGTTCAACTTGCTGCATCTGGTGCAGAAATGGTTCCAGCCGGAGTCCTCCACCCTAGCCCAGATGGTGGAGAGGGTTGTAATGGACAGATTTATCCACTGTCTTCCAAGGTTGGTACAGACATGGGTTGCCCAGGGGGATCCCTGGATTGCGGATGACCTGGTCAACCTAGTAGAAAGGTACCAGGTGGTTGAGAGGTCCCTAAGGAAGCCTGGTGTGGTGCATCTCCATACTGGGATACTCAGTGGGAGCCGGAGTCCCAAAAGAGGGGTAGCAGAGCCACCACTGGGGGAAGATTGAGGTCCAAAGGAGCCGTTGAGTTGCAAAAGACTGCTGTTAAGGAACTGATCTGCTGGCGGTGTCACAGTCCTGGACATATAGCGGCCCGTTGTCTTTTGTCTTCTTAGCAGATGGATTGCAGCCCAGGCAGGCGTTGCTCGTATTATGCTTATCCCACTTGCAGTGTGGACTATCAGCCTGGAGATGAACCGCAGTCATGTCTCGTGTCCATAAATGGGGTGCTGGTGTCAAGACTATTGGACTCAAGGCGTTTGGTGACCTTGATAAGGTCCACATTCCCCCACCAGTTGATCCCAAGGAAATACATGGGCATCAGCTGTATCCACGGTGATGCCAAGGACTACCCCGCTGCCAGAGTTTCTATAAAAACAAACTGTGGTACTGAGTCCAATGATGTCATATTATACCCCGTGATAATCGGGCAAGACTTCAGCCTGTTTTGGTTAATAAAAAAACACCGTATGCACTACTTGGAGAGGTGCACAAGTAGGGTCCCACACCTTGTGTAAAGTAAGAAAGAAACTTGTCATTCAACTTCTGAATGAATGCAGTTGTATTTAATGCAGCCAAATTAGTGCAGTGACGGCCGACGAAAGGTGGAAACCACGTCACTGCAGGCAGCACGCGCGCACTCTTTTGACATCTGTAAGGACGCTGTACAGCATTGTGCCCACACCCACTGCTGCTTACCAGCGTCCGCATTTAAATGGTATATATTCCCCTACCTGTTTCATTGACCAAGGTCTTTTCCTATCTCTGAGCAGTCTGCTAACTGATGAAGGCCACATGAGGCCAAAACGTTTTGTTTAATTTGGCTGCATTAAAGTAAATACAACTGCATTCTTTCAGAAGTTGAGTGCCAAGTTTCTTTCTTACTTCAGCCTGTTTTGGGACTTGTGGGGAAAGCCGGAGATGCTAAGTGACTCAGACAGAAGCCAATTCAACCCTGACAAATCTCCGTCACAGGCGGAGGGGGAGGAGTTCCCCTTGTGTGTCCTAGCAGCTGAAGAATACGCGACGGTGGCCAGTGAGGCCAAGGTTCCTCATCTGGGGGTTTCTGGGGAAAATTTTGGCTCTGCTCAAATGCGGGATATCACCCTAAAAGGGGCATTCGAAAATGTGACTGTGATAGATGGGATTGCTCAAGAGCCGGGCTGACACCAGGTTTTCACACTTTACAGTTAATGGCGAGTTACTGAATTGGATGACCACACTGAGGGGAGATATTGGAGCAGTTGTTGGTTCCAGGTCCCTACTGGAGGAAGGTGTTAGACATGGCCCAGTCTCATGCTTTGGGGGGACATCTGGAGGTAGAGAAAATGCAGGAGAGAATAATGCAGAGGTTCTATTGGCCGGGGTGTTACTGGGAGATCCTCCCCCACCTGCCAGATAACCACTCCCTCTAGTTAGTTTTGAAGTACCCTAGTTCCATTACCTGTAATAGAGGTCCAATTTGAGAAGATTGACATGGATCTAGTGGGTCTTCTAGTTAAATCTGCACAAGGGCATTAATACATCTTAGTGGTCATGGACTATGCGACGCAGTACCCTGAAGCAGTACCAATAAGAAACTCCTGGGCCAAGAATATCGCCCGGGAACATGTCAATATTTTTGCACGGACGGGTCTGCTGAATGAGATTTTGACAGACCAGGGAGTTATGTAAGTTCCTTCAGATTGCCTAGCTGTGAACCTCAGTCTACCATCCGCAGACAGACAGCCTAGTAAAGGGCTTCAATAAGACCTTAAAGGCAATGCTCAAGAAGGACGGTTGAGAATGGGACTATATGGTTTCGTTTTTGCTCTTCTCAGTGAGAGAAGTTCTCAAGCCTCTATTGGCTTCTCGCCGTTTGAGCTCCTGTATGGTCGACATCTGCAAGGGCTCCTGGACATCGCCAAGGAAATCAGGGAAGCCGAGGTCATGCCACTCTGCAGCGTCATAGAGCATGTCGCCCAGTTACAGGAGAGGATGGCAAAAGTAATGCCCATCATGAAGGAGCATCTTCTATAGGCACAGGCAAGGGTGTATAATCGTTCAGCGAGGCTGAAGGCAGTTCCAGCCTGGGGACCGCATGCTAGTGCTTATCCCCATGATGGAGAGCAACTTCCTAGCCAAGTGGCAAGGCCCATAGAAGGTGGGGGAAAACTGAGTGAGGTGAATTACATGAATGCTACAAAGGAGTTGATTGTTAAAGGGTTTGTCTGCAGCCACTGTAAGTGACTGCAGACTAGTGAATTTTCACATCACAAAAACTGTATGCTGTGATGATTCCCTTATGCCAGGAGCGGGCGGTCATGTGAGCACATGTATGTGTTTTGAATACTACCGGCCACATTCCAACTAGACTGTTTCTGGCTTCTCTCAGTACACTTGCATTGAGCGAGGTCCGTGCATCTTGCTGATGGAAGGAAGTTTGCACTCAAAATCTCACAATACATGGCCCCATTCATTCTTTCATGTACACGGATCAGTCGTCCCTTTGCAGAGAAACAGACCCAAAGCATGGTGCTGCCACCCCCCATGCTTCACAGTAGGTATGGTATTTTTTGGATGCAACTCAGCATTCTGTCTCCTCCAAACATGATGAGTTTTGTTTAGTTCTACTTTGGTTTCATCAGACCATAAGACATTCTCCCAATACTACTCTGGATAATCCAAATGCTCTCTAGCAAACTTCAGATGGGCCAGGACAAGTACTGGCTTAAGCAGGGGGACACATCTGGCACTGCAGGATCTGAGTCCCTGGCGGCGTAGTGTGTTACTGATGGTAGCATTTGTTACAGTGGTCCCAGCTCTATGCAGGTCATTCAAGTCCCCCCGTGTGGTTCTGGGATTTTTGCTCACCGTTCTTGTGATCATTTTGACCACATGGGGTGAGATCTTGCGTGGAGCCCCAGATCGAGGGAGATTATCAGTGGTCTTGTATGTCTTCTATTTTCTTATTATTGCTCCCACAGTTGATTTAATCACACCAAGCTGATTGCCTATTGCAGATTCAGTCTTCCCAGCCTGGTACAGGGCTACAATTTTGTTTCTGGTGTCCTTCGAAAGCTCTTTCGTCTTCACCGTAGTGCAGTTTGAAGTTGTGGACAGGTGTCTTTTATACTAAGTTCAAACAAGTGCCATTACTACAGGTAATGAGTGGAGAACAGAGGAGCCTCTTAAGAAGTTACAGGTCTGTGAGAGCCAGAAATCTTGCATGTTTTTAGGTGACCAAATACTTGTTTTCCACCATAATTTGAAAAATAAATCTTGCCAAATCAGACAAGGTGATTTTCTGGATTTCATTTCTCATTTTGATTCTCATAGTTGTGGTCTACCTATGATGTCAATTACAGGCCTCTCTAATCTTTTTAAGTGGGAGAACTTGCACAATTGGTGACTAACTAAATACTTTTTTCCCCACTGTATATATTGTTTGTGCAGCAGGGCTTACTGTGCCTACTGTGCATGCAGTACTGCCGTTTGTGCTGGAGAGTGGTGTATATATACTGTTTGTACAGCAGGGCTTATTGTGCCTACTGTGCATGCAGTACTGCCGTTTGTTCTGGAGAGTGGTGTATATATACTGTTCATACAGCAGGGTTTATTGTGCCTACTATGCATGCAGCAGTGCCGTTTGTGCTGGAGAATGGTGTATACATACTGTTCGTACAGCAGGGCTTATTGTGCCTACTGTGCATGCAACAGTGCTGTTTATGCTGGAGAGTGGTGTATATATACTGTTCGTACAGCAGAGCTTATTGTGCCTACTGTGAATGCAGCAGTGTACTTTGTGCTGGAGAGTGGTGTATATATACTTTTCGTACAGCAGAGTTTATTGTGCCTACTGTGTATGCACTGAGGGTGCGTTCCCAGCCGGGCCTCTGAACTGCAGTGACCTCGGTGAGATCAACGCTGCACTGTGAGACTTTTTCCCAGTATGCCAGTGGTGATCTCATCAAGGTCACCACAATTCAGGGGTTCAGCTGGGAGCGCAGCCTTAGTGACTGGCGGAAACCGCAATGAGGTCACAGCTAGTCACTGAGGCTGCACTTGCAGCAGCTCATTCACTAGTGGTTCTCAGCTTGGACAATCGCATCTTGGTACCGTGCAAGATGAAAACTGTTTATCTCCAAACATGGATTATGGCGTGGGACTGAATGACGGACAGGTGAGGGATATGGTTTATTTTTGTTTTATTACAGGAGACCATGGCTTCAGTGGAATGGGTGATGGCATGAATATGGTTTAATTTAGATTCATTAATGGAGTCTGTCATTCTTTCAATTAACCCCTTTCCGACATCAGGCATACATTTACCCCAATGTTGGACTCTCTCCCTTTGATGTGGGCTCTGGCGGTGAGTCCACATCTTTCCCGTGACATGTCAGCTGTTTTAAACAGCTGACATGTGCCCGCAATAGCCGTGGGTTGATTCGCGATCCACCCGTGGCTATTAACCAGCTAAATGTCGCTGTCAAATGCTGACAGCGGCATTCAACAAGTGCTTCCAGCAATCGCGCCAGAAATACGCACACTGGTGACCCCATCACATGATCGTGGGTCACCGGTGTGTTGGCATGACAACCTGAGATCTCCTGGGGACCTCTATGGTTGTCAGTGCCGGCTTGCTGTGAGTGCCACCCAGTGGTCGGCGCTCATAGCAAGTGAGTAAATCTGCTATATAGAGGCGATCTGATCATCTCCTCTATGTAGCAGAGCCAATCGGGTTGTGGCAGCTTCTAGTCTACCATGGCGTCTATTGAAGCATGCCAAAAGTAAAAAGAAAATGTTTTTAAAAGAATTAAAAAAAAAGTTCAAATCACCCCCCTTTCGTCCCATTCAAAATAAAACCATAAAAATAAAATCAAACATACACATATTTGGTATCGCCGCTTTCAGAATCGCCCGATCTATAAATATAAAAAAAGGATTAACCTGATCACTAAATGGCGTAGCGAGAAAAAAAGTCAAAACGCCAGAATTAAGGTTTTTTGGTCAACGCGACATTGCAATAAAATGCAATAACGGGTGATAAAAGATTGTATGGAGACGCTATGGGTATCGGAAAATGGCACAATTTTTTTTTTTACCAAAGTTTGGAATTTTTTTTCACCCCTTAGATAAAAAGAAACTAGACATATTTGGCGTCTATGAACTCGCAATGACCTGGAGAATCATATTGGAAGGTCAGTTTTAGCATTTAGGGAACCGTGTAAAAAAGGCAAACAAAAAACAAGTGTGGGATTGCACTTTTTTTGCAATTTCACCGCATTTGGAATTTTTTTCCTGTTTTCTAGTACACGACATGGTAAAACCAATGGTGTTGTTCAAAAGTACAACTCGTCCTGCAAAAAACAAGCCCTCACACGGCTATATTGACTGAAAAATAAAAACGTTATGGCTGTGGGAAGAAGGGGAGCGAAAAACGAAAAAGCAAAACCGAAAAAAGCTGTGGGGGTTAAAGGGTTAAAGGACTTTATTCTGGGCGTGTGTTTATTTACAATATATCTATAGGATTAGTAATGAATAGGTGCGTTATAAACGTCTCTCCATTACTAAGCCATGGGCTTGATGTCACCGGATAATTCAAATGTGACCTCAACCCCACAAATATGAACCCCACTTGGCACCGCCACAGGGCAAGTGGGAAGAGCCGGGCAAAGCGCCAGAATCGGCGCAACTAATAGATGCACCTTTTCTGGGGTGGCTGTGGGCTGCTATTTTTAGGCTGGAGGGGCCATATCCATGGCCCCTGCCCCCTTACCAACCTGAGAATACCACCCCCCAGCTGTCAACTTTAGCTTGGCTGGTTGTCAAACATGGGGGGTCTCCACACCGCTTTTAAGAATTTTTTTTTATTAAATAATTTAAAAAATAGCGTATTCTTGATAACTAGCGTTGCTAATGCTGTCAGATGAGGGATGCAGCCTGCAGCTGTCAGTTTTTCCTGGCTGGTTATAAAAAAAATACAGGGGAACCCATGGCTATTTTTTTTTTAAATTATTTATTAATGGTGCAATTGATGGGTCAATTAAAGCCACTTTTTTCTGGTGTCTGCCCCTAATTTTAGCTGTTTTGGCAGCTTTTTGAACCCCCTCATTGAAGGTGTTATCTATGCGTTTGGTTTTGCCTCCCATTGAAGTCAGTGGGGTTCGAGTATGTTCATCGAACTGTTTGGCAAACATCGGGATGTTTGGCAATCCGAACCAAATCATCGCTCATCTCTAATCAGAATATGATGACAGAAACCATCTAATTTTTTATACCAAAATCAAAATTTTTATATCCACTAAAATATAAAAAAAAAATTAATAAGCTCGTATTTGTACTGATCTGAAGTGTCATAAAGGCAGGTCATTTTTTTCCCCAGCGTGAAAGCTGTAAAAATGAAACCCAAAAAAGCACAATTACAGAAATGCTAATTTTTCACTATTTGAGTCCCACACATTTTTTTTTTTCAGTACACTAATTGGTACACATTTTAGCTTTTAGAAGAAGAGAAGGAGAAAATGAAAGCTCGAAAACCAATATTGGCTCTGATGGAATGAGTTAATACAAACCACCTACTTAAATGTTGCAGACCAAGTACGGCCCTTCATGACAATGGTATTTGGTATGGTAATGGTATTAATGGTAGTGGACTTTCCGCAGTATAATGAGCCTGGCTACACTGAAAGGGAATGCCCGGGGATAGTCTTAGGAACCTGACTAAGGGTGTGTGCACACGCTGCGGATTCTGCAGCGGATCCGCAGCAGATTTGGCCCTGCGGATCCGCAGCAGTTCCACAGACAGTGTACAGTACCATGTTAGCCAATGGGATTTCAAATCCGAAGAACACATGCTGCGGATTTTTCCGTGCGGTTTTGACGCGGTTTTAAATCCTCAGCATGTCAATTCTTTCTGCGGATTCTGCTGCAGTTTGACATCTATTCCATTGTCCAGGTGTCAAACCACAGGGGAAAACCGCTGGCCAATCCGCAGGAAAGACGCAGGTCACTTTACCTGCGGTTTTACCTGCGGATCCGCGTGGAAAAATCCGCAGGTGAATCCGCAGCATGTGCACGCAGCCTAAGAGTTGACTTGGTCTCAAAATTCCAGATTTTAGCTTGATCAAACACCTTTGGGATGTGTTGGAAAAACATTTCTGATCCATTGAGACCCAAATTTGTAACTTACATGATTTGGGGATCTGCTGCTAATGTCTTGGGGACAGATATCACATGACACTTGTGAATTCTATTTCTTGTTAGGCCAGAACAATTTGGGCAATATGAGATAGGGGTCTATTTTCATTCTGCAGTGAACTGGTGTTTTGACCATGTATCACTTAGTAAGTATGGCCTTTTTTGAAGAATGCGTAATAAGCTGCTTATCACACCACCATTTTATTTAGTTTCCTGAACATATTAGTATTACAGACTTTACAGGGACTGTATTTTCAACACCTGTACCATTTATGCAAAATATCTGCTTTCAACATAAAACACCTTGATCACTAGGATGACAGCCTATTGTTAGATATTTACAGCCTTGAAGAACAGAACACATTATATACTGTACCTTTGTACTATAAAAATGGCGTCATTCTATTAGAGGAATTAATAATATTTGCACACATTCTGCCATTCATCCTTGGAGTCAAGTCCTTATCCTTTTCCCAGTTGGGTCTACTGTTATATCTCATTATTGTCTTCATTATTATTAATCTATTACACAATTATTAACTTACCACCACTTTTCTATCTATTCATTAAGTTTACTATATAATTACCTGCCATCATTTAAGTTGTTCACATGCTTAATGGGAAGTACACGACACATAACAAATCCTTCAAGCAAGTCTTTTCAGCACCAGGGACAGTTCTTAAGACAGCATGATGAACAGTCGAGGCCAAAAGTTTTGAAAATGACCAAAGTTGGGTTTTCAGACACTTTGCTGCTTCAGACTTTTTAGATCTTTTAGTGAGATATTTATATGGTTACTGAAGTACAGTTAGCATTTCATAAGTTTTTACACTTTTATTGACAAGTACATCTAGTTTATGTAAAGCCTCAATATCTAGTGTTGTCCCTTATTTTTCAGAATTTCTGCAATTTGCCCTGCCATGCTGGATATCTTCTGGGCCAAATCCTGAGTGATGAAAACTCATTCTTGTCTAATTAGTGCATGGAGCTTATTACAATTTCTGTATTTTTATTTATCCCGTTTTTTAAGAATTGACAAAGGGCTCTCAATGGGATTGAGATCTGGAGAGTTTCCTGGCCATGGATCCCAATTTCAATGTTTTGTTCACTGAGCCATATAGTTATCACTTTTGCCTTGTGACAATGTGTTCCATCATGCTGGAAAAAAACATTGTTCATCACCAAATTGCTCCTGGATCATAAGGAGAAGTTGCTATTGGAGGATTATTAGATCCCATTTTTTTTATTCATGGCAGTGTTGCTAGGAAAAATTGTGAGTGAGCCCACTCCATTTGATGAAAATCAACACACATGAATGGTCTCAGGATGCTGTACTCTTGGCATAACATCGGACTCTTGGTAGCTCTCACCTTTTCTTCTCCAAACAATTATTCTTCAGACATCCCTAATATGAGGGTTTGAAGGAGGCTTCATCAGAGAAGTAACTTTACCCCAGTCCTCTGCAGTCCAATCTCTATACTTCCTGCAGAATATCAGTCTGTCCTTGTTGGAATATGTTTGATGCAACAACTCCATTCCTGTCTGTGAGTGTTTTGTTGCTAGTCTTGTGTGCTGTTTATAAAGTTAGAACAAAAAAAAAACTCCCAGAGGCTCACACAGGGATAGCATGTGACTGTATTTCCTGTTTACCTGTGTCTGTGTATGAGAAGCAGCCTGTTGTAGATGCTGCACAGTTAAAGACACACAAATTATTTATTCCTGATCTATTAAGTATATCATATTTTTTCCTGATTGGTCCTGAATAAAGAAGCTCTGTTGTTATTACATGCTTGGAGAGTATCCTGAATAATCCGCTGCCAACGGGTTATGGGCCCAGTGTGACATAGAACCCCAGAGTAACATAGCAACAGAAGCCCAGAGCAAAACCAGCACAGAGCAACAGAGAAGATGTTCACAAGCACCAATCCTGTCAAGTTCTCAGTGCCAAGCCTCACTAACCAGAACTACAAGTCCTGGAAATTCATGGTGAAGATGTTGCTCATAACAGAAGGTATGTAGAAATATACTCAGGAACAAGTGCCTCATCCATTACCAGATGACTGCCTAGAGAAGGATCAGAAAGCACGATCTCCCTCAGTGTAGATGATAATCAGATTGTGCACACATGCAAGTGTGCAACTGCAAAGGAGATGTGGAACGAGTTACAGAAAGTGCATGAAAGATCAAATCTCAGCAATAAGCTTTATCTCATGAGAAAGCTGTGTCAGTCTAAGGCTACTTTCACACTTTTTTTTGCAGCGCGTTTTTCCCGCAAAAAACGCATGGAAAAAACGCATACAAACGCATACAAATGCTGCATTTTTTTCAAGCATTTTTATGCACATGCATGAAAAAAAACGCAGCGTTTTTATGCGTTTGTATGCATTTTTACCGCGTTTGCGTTTTTTTCCAACATTAGTTGACCTCACCAAAAAAATCAAGATAGGGTTAGGATTAACACTAACCCAAACCATGACTTTACTAACCCTAACCCTTAACCAAACCATACTAACCCTAACCCTTAACCAAACCATACTAACCCTAACCCTTAACCAAACCCTACTAACCCTAACCCAAACCCTAACCCTAACCCCTAACTAACCCTAAACCCTAACCCTTATCCAAACCATACTAACCCTAACCCCCTTAACTAACCCTAACTCTAACCCAAATCCCTAATTTCCATTGTCTAACCAATGCTCAACAAAAAAACGCATGCGCAAAAAAACGCATACATGAGCATGCCAATGCGCACATATGCGCACCCATAGACTTACAATGGGTGTCTTGCTGTAAAAAAACACATTGCGCGCGCATGCGTTTTTTTGAGGCAAGTCGGACGCCCAAAAAATGCAACAGGATGCATTTTGTGCACAGCGCACACCACAAAAAAACGCATGCGCGTAAAAACGCATACAAACGCATGTGTATGCGCACATAAGCGCATCCTATGCAAAATATAGGGAAAAAAAGCGCATGCGTTTTTTAGCGCTAAAATACAGCGCAAAAAAAACGCACGTGTGAAACCAGCCTAAGCTAAGTAATGGACAGAATATGCAGGACTATATAAGAAACACCCTAGAGATTGTGGAGCGTCTCCGGGGTATTGGAGCAGAAATTAAAGATTTTAATGTTGCTACACTTCTATTAAATGGCCTTCCAGAGAGTTATGACACACTCGTGACTGCACTAGATGAACGTCCAGATGATGAGCTACTAGAGTATGTTAAAGGCAAACTTGTGGATGAATTCAAGAGGAAAACGCAGCATGTAAGCATCAGTACTGAATCCAGATCAGAAACATCACTAAAGACACAGGATTTCCCTAAATATAAGAGCAATCTAAGAGAAACTCGTAAATGTTTTGTCTGTAAAAAGCCTGGCCACCTTAAAGCAGACTGTAGAAATTGGAAAGCAAGAATGAGTCAGCTTAAAAAGCAGAACAGTCATCAAAGGGTTAAAACAGCAGTAAAGGAAGATTCTGCATGTTTTGAAGATGCATTTAATGCCAGTACAGACCCATCTGCAAAGCATATATGGTATACTGAGTCTAGTGCAAGCAGTCATATGACAAATAACAAGGATTTCTTCACTGACCTTAATGAAAGCAAGTCAGAAAAGGTCAACTTAGGCTAATGGTCACTTCACTATATGACTTCAGAAGGGGTAGGAGACAGCTACCTTCATTGTCAAGTTTCCTCAGCACAAAGCAGAAATATCCCAATAAAGGATGTTCTCTATGTTCCCAGCCTTGAAAGCAATCTTCTGTCAGTAAAGAAGCTCATGCAAAAGGGGAATGTAGTTACTTTTAAAGATAACAGCTGCATCATCCCAAAGAAGGGTCACACTCTTGCAGAAGGAAAAATCCAAGGTGAACTTTATCAGCTAAAATGCAAAGAAAGAGTGTACAGTGCTAGACAAGATCTACATAAAAACTGTATCCATGTATAGGACAGACATCTTGGGCACAGAGACACAGAAGCAGTAAGGAAGCTAGCTCAACTGGCAAATGGTATTGAAATCAACCAGTGTAGTCAAATGATGAAGTGCACTAGCTGTCTTAAAGGGAAAATGTCCAGAAAATCCTTTCCTAAAATAAGCACCACTAGATCTGCACAGACACTGGATCTGATAAATACAGATGTATGCAGTCCAATGAGTGTTCAAATTCCCAGCAAGAAGAGCTATTTTCTCACATTTATTGATGACTACTCCAGATATACAGTTGCCTACCTGCTTCACAGTAAGGATGAAGTGGGTCGCCCTGCCAGGGCTGTGGGGTACTCGGTACCGGGCCGGTGTCAGGGGGATGTGTCACAGCAGCGGTGACCCGGTCCGTGGCCCTGGACGCCCAAGCAATGGGGAGATATAGTTAATAGTAGAATAGTTTGTGACGCCACCCGTGGTGTTTGGCAAGTATGGTGTTAGGCCAACGCTGCATACAGATCTGCTGGGACTGATGGTATGTGCAGCTTAGATGGTAAAGCTCCCCACAGGTGGAGCTGTAGTCCCAGGGCAGTGTAGATGTAGCTGGAACGGGGATGTAGTAGTGCCGAAAGCATAGGGAACAGACAAGACACAGCGGTTGTAGTTTCTGTACCTTTACTGAGTATATGCAGTCCAGAGTCCTGATTACAGATGATATTGGAGCAGGTTAGCCTGGAAGCAGATTAGAATCTTCTCTCAGCAGAAGGGCTGTGCAGTCTCCTTCCTAGCGCTTTGTAGTGTGAAGCACTCCAGTACTTAGTTACTCTGAAATGCCTCTCTTCAGATGTTCCTAGAACTTTACTTGTAGGACAGACAGCTGTAGCCTCTCTCGGGGACTCCTCTCCTGAGTCCTGGCTCACTAGTCAATTGCTGTTGTGTCCCAAGTCTTTGCTGGGAGCAGGGCATTTACAGCCTCCTACTCCTCTGGTATCTGTGGTAGGATCGTCAGTATCCGTACCACCGTGGAGACCAGGCTCCAGTTCTGTGCGCTCTCAAGCTGAGGGAGCTAGCCTTCTGCAGCTCAACCTCTCAGCTTTGCACCTCCCGTCTGCACACTTTACACAAGTGGTAAGGTGTAAACCATTTAGAAAAAGAATAGAATCGTGTTCCAAACTTTCATTCCATACAACCCAGAACAAAATGGCATTGCAGAGAGAAAGAACCGTACTGTCTGTGAAAGTGGAAGAAGTATGTTGTTTGATGCAAATCTACCTACAACGTATAGGGGAGATGCCATCATGACAGCTTGCTATCTTCAAAACAGAGTGCCAGGTAAAGCCACAAATAAAACTCCATATGTGCTATGGAACTGCGAGAAACCTAACCTGAAGCATCTCAGGATATTTGGAAGCAAAACGTTTGTGTACAGCATGTTCCCAGAGAAAAACGTTCCGAGTGGGAATCACACGCAAAGCAAGTAGTCCTGGTGGGCTATAGCAAAACTCAAAAGGGATACAGAATCCTGCACCCAGAGACCAACACAGTAACAATCAGCAGAGATGTAGTGATTGATGAAAACTCTGTATTGCTCAAATTCCATGAAGTTACACCAATTATTCACCATAAGAAGCAAGAACAAGAATCTCAATCACCAAATCCAGACACCGAAAAGGAAAGCACTGAGGTGTGGATAAGCTCTGAAACCACCAAGGAAGACACAGAACAACCAAGTCAACCTCCAGTCAGGAGATCTGGAGCAAGTTCAGAAAAGAGCGACCAGAATGGTGACCGGTCTGCAAACCCTGTCTTATGAGGAAAGGTTGCAGGATTTGGGAATGTTTAGTTTGCAAAAGAGAAGACTGAGAGGAGACTTAATAGCTGTCTACAAATATCTAAAGGGCTGTCACATTGTAGAAGGATCAACTTTATTCTCATTTGCACAAGGAAAGACTAGAAGCAATGGGATGAAGCTGAATGGGAGGAGACACAGATTAGATATTAGAAAAAACTTTTTGACAGTTAGAGTGATCAATGAGTGGAACAGGCTGCCACGAGAAGTGGTGAGTTCTCCTTCAATGGAAGTCTTCAAACAGAGGCTGGACAGACATCTAACTGGGATGATTTAGCGAATCCTGCTTTGAGCAGGGGGTTGGACCAGATGGCCCAGGAGGTCCCTTCCAACTCTACGATTCTATGATTCTATGAAAGGCCAAACAAATGTATCCCAGCTAGACGCCTTTCTTATATGGTCAGTACACTTCCTGATTCAGAGCCACAGTCATGACAAGAGATGCAAAAACTGTCTGTCCATGAGAAACAGAAGTGGATAAATGCTGCTAATGAAGAGATGGAGACCCTTCACCAACTCCAGACATGGGAGCTTACTTAGCTATCACAAGGAAAAAGAGCTATCGGATGTAAGTGGGTCTTCAAATCAAATATGACTCAGAAGGTAAAGTTCACCGGTTTAAGGCAAGATTGGTTGCAAAAGGGTACTTGCAAAAGAATTAAGAAGATTATGATGCTACATTTTCTCCAGTTGCGAAGCAAACCACATTCAGAACTTTAACCCCTTCACTACCAAGGGTGGTTTGCACGTTAACTCCCGGGCCAATTTTTACAATTCTGACCACTGTCCCTTTATGAGGTCATAACTCTGAAACGCTTCCATGGATCCCGGTGATTCTGACACTGTTTTCTCATGACATATTGTACTTCATGTTAGTGGTAAAATTGCATTCAAATAACTTGCGTTTATTTGTGAAAAAAACGGAAATTTGGCGAAAATTTTGAAAATTTCGCAATTTTCCAACTTTGAATTTTTATGCCCTTAAATCACAGCGATACGGCACACAAAAAACTTAATAAATAACATTTCCCACATGTTTACTTTACATCAGCACAATTTTGGAACCAAAATTTTTTTTTGTTAGGAAGTTATAAGGGTTAAAAATTGACCAGCGATTTCTCATTTTTGCAGCACCATTTTATTTTTAGGGACCACATCACATTTGAAGCCACTTTGAGGGGTCTATATGATAGAAAATACCCAAAAGTGACACCATTCTAAAAACTGCACCCCTTAAGGTGCTTAAAACCACATTCAAGAAGTTTATTAACCCTTTAGGTGCGTCACAGGAATTTTTTGAATATTTAAAAAAAAATGAACATTTAACTTTTTTTCACAAAAAAAATACTTCAGGTTCAATTTTCTTTATTTTACCAAGGGTAACAGGAGAAATTGGACTGTAAAAGTTATTGTGCAATTTGTCCTGAGTACGCTGATACCTGATACGTGGGGGGAACCACTGTTTCGGCGCATGGCAGACCTCAGTAGGGAAGGAGCGCCGTTTGACTTTTTCAATGCAAAATTGGCTGGAATTCAGATCAGACGCCATGTCACGTTTGGAAAGCCCCTGATGTGCCTAAACAGTGGAAACCCCCCCAAGTGACCCCATTTTGGAAACTAGACCCCCCAAGGAACTTATCTAGATATGTGGTGAGAACTTTGAACCCACAAGGGATTCAAAGAAGTTTATAACGTACAGCGGTACAATTAAAAAATCATATTTTTTCCACAAAAATGATCTTTTCACCCCAATTTTTATTTTCCCAAGGGTAACAGGACCCTAAAAGTTATTGTGCAATTTGTCCTGAGTACGCTGATACCCCACATGTGGGGGTAAACCACTATTTGGGCGCATGGCAGAGCTCGGAAGGGAAGCAGCGCCATTTGACGTTTTTGGCTAGAATTGAGATCGGACACCATGTCGCGATTGGAAAACCCCTGATGTACCAAATCAGTGGAAACCCCCCACAAATGACACCATTTTGGAATCTAGACCCCCCAAGGAACTTATCTAGATGTGTGGTGAGAACTTTGAACCCCCAAGGGCTTCACAGAAGTTTATAACATACAGCCGTACAATTAAAAAATCATATTTTTTCCACAAAAATGATCTTTTCACCCTCAATTCTTATTTTTCCAAGAGTAACAGGACCCTAAAAGATATTGTGCAATTTATCCTGAGTGCGCTGATACCCCACATGTGGGGGTAAACCACTATTTGGGCGCATGGCAGAGCTCGGAAGGGAAGCAGCACCATTTGACGTTTTTGGCTGGAATTGAGATCGGACACCATGTCGCGTTTGGAAAGCCCCTGATGTACCAAAACAGTAGAAACCCCCCACAAATGACACCATTTTGGAAACTAGACCCCCCAGGGAACTTATCTAGATGTGTGGTGAGCACTTTGAACCCCCCAGTGCTTCACAGAAGTTTATAACGTCCGGGCGTGAAAATAAAAAAATCGTATTTTTTCCACAAACATCATCTTTTAGTCCCCATTTTTTTATTTTCCCAAGGGTAACAGGAGAAATTGGACCCCAAAAGTTGTTGTCCAATTTGTCCTGAGTACGCTGACACCCCATATGTGGGAGAAAACTACTGTATGGGCACACGTCGGGGCTCGGAAGGGAAGTAGTGACGTTTTGGAATGCAGACTTTGATGGAATGGTCTGCGGGTGTCATGTTGCCTTTGGAGAGCCCCTAATGTACCTAAACAGTGGAAACCCCCCACAAATGACCTCATTTTAGAAACTAGACCCCCTGAGGAAGTTATCTAGATGTGTGGTGAGCACTTTGAACCCCCAAGGGCTTCACAGAAGTTTATAATGCCCAGGCATGAAAATAAAAAAATCGTATTTTTTCCACAAACATGATCAATTAGTCTCCAATTTTTTTATTTTCCCAAGGGTAACAGGAGAAATTGGACGCCAAAAGTTGTTGTCCAATTTGTCCTGAGTACGCTGATACCTCATATGTGGGAGAAAACTACTGTATGGGCACACATCGGGGCTCGGAAGGGAAGTAGTGACGTTTTGGAATGCAGACTTTGATGGCATGGTCTGCGGGTGTCATGTTGCTTTTGGAGAGCCCCTGATGTACCTAAACAGTGGAAAACCCCCACAAGTGACCCCATTTTGGAAACTAGACCCCTAATGAACTTATCTAGATGTGTGGTGAGCACTTTGAACCCCCCAGTGCTTCACAGAGTTTTTAACGACCGGGCGTGAAAATAAAAATATCGTATTTTTTCAACAAACATCACATTTTAGTCCCCATTTTTTTATTTTCCCAAGGGTAACAGGAGAAATTGGACCCCAAAAGTTGTTGTCCAATTTGTCCTGAGTACGCTGATACCCCATATGTGGGAGAAAACTACTGTATGGGCACACGTCGGGGCTTGGAAAGGAAGTAGTGACGTTTTGGAATGCAGACTTTGATGGATTGGTCTGCGGGTGTCATGTGCGTTTGGAGAGCCCCTGATGTACCTAAATTATTGAAACTCCCCACAAGTGACCCCATTTTGGAAACTAGACCCCCCACAGAACTTATCTAGATGTGTGGTGAGCACTTTGAACCCCCAAGTGCTTCACAGAAGTTTATAACGCCTGGGCGTGAAAATAAAAAAATCATTTTTTTCCGCAAAAATGATATTTTTGCCCCCAATGTTTTATTTTCCTAAGGGTAACAGGAGAAATTGGACCCCAAAAGTTGTTTTGTAATTTGTCTTGAGTAGGCTGATACCCCATATGTGGGGGTAAAACACTGTTTGGGCGCATGGCAGAGCTTGGAAGGGAAGGAGCACCATTTGACTTTTTCAACGCAGAATTGGCTGGAATTGAGATCAGACGCCATGTTGCCTTTGGAGAGCACCTGATGTGCCCAAACAGTGGAAACCCCCAATTCTAACTCCAACCCTAACCCCAACACACCTCTAACCCTAACCTCAGCCCTAGCCCTAACCCTAGCCCTAACCCTAGCCCTAACCCTAGCCCTAACCCTAACCCTAGCCCTAACCCTAACCCTAATGGGAAAATGGAAATAAATACATTTTCTTTTAGTTTTATTATTTTTCCCTAACTAAGGGGGTGATATCGGGGGGTTTGATTTACTATTTATGGCGGTTTTTATGTTTGGCGGCTGTCAGATGCTAAAAGACGCTTTTTATTGTAAAAATAGTTTTTGCATCACCACATATTGAGAGCTATAATTTTTCCGTATTTTGACCCACCGAGTCATGTGAGGTCTTATTTTTTGCGGGACGAGTTGATGTTTTTATTGCTCCATTTTCGGGCACTTGACATTTTTTGATCGCTTTTTATTCCGATTTTTGGGACGCAGAATGAACAAAAACCAGCGTTTCATGAATTTCTTTTGGGGGGTGCGTTTACACCGTTCCGCGTGCGGTAAAATTGATAAAGCATTTTTATTCTTCGGGTCAGTACGGTTACAGCGATACCTCATTTAGGTCTTTTTTTATGTTTTGTCGGTTTTTTGCAGTGAAAACAATTTTATATAAAAAATAATTATTTTTGTATCGCTTTATTCTGCGAGCTATAACTTTTTTATTTTTTTGCGGATGACGCTGTATGGTGGCTCGTTTTTTGCGGGACAAGATGACGTTTTCAGCGGTACCATGGATATTTATATGCGTCTTTTTGATCGCACGTTATTGCACTTTTTGTTCGGTGGTATGATAATAAATCATTATTTTTTGCTTCGTTTTTTATTTTTATTTTTTAAGGGGTTCACTAAAGGGGTTAACTAATGGGACAGTTTTATAGGGCGGGTCGCTATGGACGCGGCGATACCAAATATGTGTACTTTTATTGTTTTGTTTTGTTTTTTTATTTTGAAAAAATGGATTTATTGGGGAATATTTTTTTTTTTTTTACTAATTTATTTAGCGATTTTTTTAAAATTATTTTTAACACTTTTTTTTTTTTTTTTTACTTTATTACCTTGTCCCAGGTGGGACATCACTGTCCTGTGACAGATCGCTGATCTGTCACATCACAGATCACTGTGACAGATCAGCAATCTGTCACAGGCAGTTCTGCAGACTTCCTCATGCCTGCGCTTTGCAGGCAGTGAGGAAGTCAGCTCCCTACAGGCCCCCGAAGGCCCCCGTCACCATCTTGGATCCGGGGGCCTGTAGGGAAAGAGACCCCCGCAGCAGCGCTGCACATTGCGCTGCCGTGGGGGGCTCAGGGAAGCACGGAGGGAGCCCCCTCCCTGCCGATGC
>NW_027362453.1:0-32363 GCF_039654945.1 Dendrobates tinctorius | reverse complement strand
GAAAATTCAAAACATTCATTATTCAATAGGGCCCAAAATATCAAAAACCAGCGGTTTGAATGAACACACATTTCTTGGTAGAATCGTGCAGAACTGAAATTTTGGATTTTTTTCTACTCCTCTCATGAGCCCAAACAAGTCTCTAAAAGGATGAGTTTGCAACTACTTTACTTTTGGAGAAAATTCAAAACATTCATTATTCAATAGAGCCCAATAGCAAAAACCAGCGTTTTGAATGAATAATCACATTTCTTGGTAGAATCATGCAGGATTTAAATTTTTGATGGTTTTTTACTCCTCTCAACAGCCCAAACAAGTTTCTAAAAGGATGAGTTTGCAACTACTTTACTTTTGGAGAAAATTCAAAACATTCATTATTCAATAGGGCCCAAACTATCAAAAACCAGCGGTTTCAATGAACACACATTTCTTGGTAGAATCATGCAGGACTGAAATTTTTGATGTTTTTCTACTCCTCTCATGAGCCCAAACAAGACTCTAAAAGCATGAGTTTGCAACTACTTTACTTTTGGAGAAAATTCAAAACATTCATTATTCAATAGAGCCCAATAGCAAAAATCAGGTTTTGAATGAAGAATCACATTTCTTGGTAAAATCATGCAGGATTGAAATTTTTGATGGTTTTTTACTCCTCTCAACAGCCCAAACAAGTTTCTAAAAGGATGAGTTTGCAACTACTTTACTTTTGGAGAAAATTCAAAACATTCATTATTCAATAGGGCCCAAACTATCAAAAACCAGCGGTTTCAATGAACACACATTTCTTGGTAGAATCATGCAGGACTGAAATTTTTGATGTTTTTCTACTCCTCTCATGAGCCCAAACAAGTCTCTAAAAGCATGAGTTTGCAACTACTTTACTTTTGGAGAAAATTCAAAACATTCATTATTCAATAGAGCCCAATAGCAAAAATCAGGTTTTGAATGAAGATTCACATTTCTTGGTAGAATCATGCAGGATTGAAATTTTTGATGGTTTTTTACTCCTCTCAACAGCCCAAACAAGTTTCTAAAAGGATGAGTTTGCAACTACTTTACTTTTGGAGAAAATTCAAAACATTCATTATTCAATAGGGCCCAAACTATCAAAAACCAGCGGTTTCAATGAACACACATTTCTTGGTAAAATCATGCAGGACTGAAATTTTTGATGTTTTTCTACTCCTCTCATGAGCCCAAACAAGTCTCTAAAAGCATGAGTTTGCAACTACTTTACTTTTGGAAAAAATTCAAAACATTCATTATTCAATAGAGCCCAATAGCAAAAATCAGGTTTTGAATGAAGAATCACATTTCTTGGTAAAATCATGCAGGATTGAAATTTTTGATGGTTTTTTACTCCTCTCAACAGCCCAAACAAGTTTCTAAAAGGATGAGTTTGCAACTACTTTACTTTTGGAGAAAATTCAAAACATTCATTATTCAATAGGGCCCAAAATATCAAAAACCAGCGGTTTGAATGAACACACATTTCTTGGTAGAATCATGCAGGACTGAAATTTTTGATGTTTTTCTACTCCTCTCATGAGCCCAAACAAGTCTCTAAAAGCATGAGTTTGCAACTACTTTACTTTTGGAGAAAATTCAAAACATTCATTATTCAATAGAGCCCAATAGCAAAAATCAGGTTTTGAATGAAGAATCACATTTCTTGGTAGAATCATGCAGGATTGAAATTTTTGATGGTTTTTTACTCCTCTCAACAGCCCAAACAAGTTTCTAAAAGGATGAGTTTGCAACTACTTTACTTTTGGAGAAAATTCAAAACATTCATTATTCAATAGGGCCCAAAATATCAAAAACCAGCGGTTTGAATGAACACACATTTCTTGGTAGAATCGTGCAGGACTGAAATTTTTGATGTTTTTCTACTCCTCTCATGAGCCCAAACAAGTCTCTAAAAGGATGAGTTTGCAACTACTTTACTTTTGGAGAAAATTCAAAACATTCATTATTCAATAGAGCCCAATAGCAAAAACCAGCGTTTTGAATGAAGAATCACATTTCGTGGTAGAATCATGCAGGATTGAAATTTTTGATGGTTTTTTACTCCTCTCAACAGCCCAAACAAGTTTCTAAAAGGATGAGTTTGCAACTACTTTACTTTTGGAGAAAATTCAAAACATTCATTATTCAATAGGGTCCAAACTATCAAAAACCAGCGGTTTCAATGAACACATATTTCTTGGTAGAATCATGCAGGACTGAAATTTTTGATGTTTTTCTACTCCTCTCATGAGCCCAAACAAGTCTCTAAAAGCATGAGTTTGCAACTACTTTACTTTTGGAGAAAATTCAAAACATTCATTATTCAATAGAGCCCAATAGCAAAAATCAGGTTTTGAATGAAGAATCACATTTCTTGGTAAAATCATGCTGGATTGAAATTTTTGATGGTTTTTTACTCCTCTCAACAGCCCAAACAAGTTTCTAAAAGGATGAGTTTGCAACTACTTTACTTTTGGAGAAAATTCAAAACATTCATTATTCAATAGGGCCCAAACTATCAAAAACCAGCGGTTTGAATGAACACACATTTCTTAGTAGAATCATGCAGGACTGAAATTTTTTATGTTTTTCTACTCCTCTCATGAGCCCAAACAAGTCTCTAAAAGCATGAGTTTGCAACTACTTTACTTTTGGAGAAAATTCAAAACATTCACTTTTCACTAGAGCCCAATAGCAAAAATCAGGTTTTGAATGAAGAATCACATTTCTTGGTAGAATCATGCTGCATTGAAATTTTTGATGGTTTTTTACTCCTCTCAACAGCCCAAACAAGTTTCTAAAAGGATGAGTTTGCAACTACTTTACTTTTGGAGAAAATTCAAAACATTCATTATTCAATAGGGCCCAAACTATCAAAAACCAGCGGTTTCAATGAACACACATTTCTTGGTAGAATCATGCAGGACTGAAATTTTTGATGTTTTTCTACTCCTCTCATGAGCCCAAACAAGTCTCTAAAAGCATGAGTTTGCAACTACTTTACTTTTGGAGAAAATTCAAAACATTCATTATTCAATAGAGCCCAATAGCAAAAATCAGGTTTTGAATGAAGATTCACATTTCTTGGTAGAATCATGCAGGATTGAAATTTTTGATGGTTTTTTACTCCTCTCAACAGCCCAAACAAGTTTCTAAAAGGATGAGTTTGCAACTACTTTACTTTTGGAGAAAATTCAAAACATTCATTATTCAATAGGGCCCAAACTATCAAAAACCAGCGGTTTCAATGAACACACATTTCTTGGTAGAATCATGCAGGACTGAAATTTTTGATGTTTTTCTACTCCTCTCATGAGCCCAAACAAGTCTCTAAAAGCATGAGTTTGCAACTACTTTACTTTTGGAAAAAATTCAAAACATTCATTATTCAATAGAGCCCAATAGCAAAAATCAGGTTTTGAATGAAGAATCACATTTCTTGGTAAAATCATGCAGGATTGAAATTTTTGATGGTTTTTTACTCCTCTCAACAGCCCAAACAAGTTTCTAAAAGGATGAGTTTGCAACTACTTTACTTTTGGAGAAAATTCAAAACATTCATTATTCAATAGGGCCCAAACTATCAAAAACCAGCGGTTTCAATGAACACACATTTCTTGGTAGAATCATGCAGGACTGAAATTTTTGATGTTTTTCTACTCCTCTCATGAGCCCAAACAAGTCTCTAAAAGCATGAGTTTGCAACTACTTTACTTTTGGAGAAAATTCAAAACATTCATTATTCAATAGAGCCCAATAGCAAAAATCAGGTTTTGAATGAAGAATCACATTTCTTGGTAAAATCATGCAGGATTGAAATTTTTGATGGTTTTTTACTCCTCTCAACAGCCCAAACAAGTTTCTAAAAGGATGAGTTTGCAACTACTTTACTTTTGGAGAAAATTCAAAACATTCATTATTCAATAGGGCCCAAACTATCAAAAACCAACGGTTTCAATGAACACACATTTCTTGGAAGAATCATGCAGGACTGAAATTTTTGATGTTTTTCTACTCCTCTCATGAGCCCAAACAAGTCTCTAAAAGCATGAGTTTGCAACTACTTTACTTTTGGAGAAAATTCAAAACATTCATTATTCAATAGGGCCCAAAATATCAAAAACCAGCGGTTTGAATGAACACACATTTCTTGGTAGAATCGTGCAGAACTGAAATTTTGGATTTTTTTCTACTCCTCTCAACAGCCCAAACAAGTTTCTAAAAGGATGAGTTTGCAACTACTTTACTTTTGGAGAAAATTCAAAACATTCATTATTCAATAGGGCCCAAACTATCAAAAACCAGCGGTTTCAATGAACACACATTTCTTGGTAGAATCATGCAGGACTGAAATTTTTGATGTTTTTCTACTCCTCTCATGAGCCCAAACAAGACTCTAAAAGCATGAGTTTGCAACTACTTTACTTTTGGAGAAAATTCAAAACATTCATTATTCAATAGAGCCCAATAGCAAAAATCAGGTTTTGAATGAAGAATCACATTTCTTGGTAAAATCATGCAGGATTGAAATTTTTGATGGTTTTTTACTCCTCTCAACAGCCCAAACAAGTTTCTAAAAGGATGAGTTTGCAACTACTTTACTTTTGGAGAAAATTCAAAACATTCATTATTCAATAGGGCCCAAACTATCAAAAACCAGCGGTTTCAATGAACACACATTTCTTGGTAGAATCATGCAGGACTGAAATTTTTGATGTTTTTCTACTCCTCTCATGAGCCCAAACAAGTCTCTAAAAGCATGAGTTTGCAACTACTTTACTTTTGGAGAAAATTCAAAACATTCATTATTCAATAGAGCCCAATAGCAAAAATCAGGTTTTGAATGAAGAATCACATTTCTTGGTAAAATCATGCAGGATTGAAATTTTTGATGGTTTTTTACTCCTCTCAACAGCCCAAACAAGTTTCTAAAAGGATGAGTTTGCATCTACTTTACTTTTGGAGAAAATTCAAAACATTCATTATTCAATAGGGCCCAAACTATCAAAAACCAGCGGTTTCAATGAACACACATTTCTTGGTAGAATCATGCAGGACTGAAATTTTTGATGTTTTTCTACTCCTCTCATGAGCCCAAACAAGTCTCTAAAAGCATGAGTTTGCAACTACTTTACTTTTGGAGAAAATTCAAAACATTCATTATTCAATAGAGCCCAATAGCAAAAATCAGGTTTTGAATGAAGAATCACATTTCATGGTAGAATCATGCAGGATTGAAATTTTTGATGGTTTTTTACTCCTCTCAACAGCCCAAACAAGTTTCTAAAAGGATGAGTTTGCAACTACTTTACTTTTGGAGAAAATTCAAAACATTCATTATTCAATATGGCCCAAAATATCAAAAACCAGCGGTTTGAATGAACACACATTTCTTGGTAGAATCGTGCAGGACTGAAATTTTTGATGTTTTTCTACTCCTCTCATGAGCCCAAACAAGTCTCTAAAAGGATGAGTTTGCAACTACTTTACTTTTGGAGAAAATTCAAAACATTCATTATTCAATAGAGACCAATAGCAAAAACCAGCGTTTTGAATGAAGAATCACATTTCTTGGTAGAATCATGCAGGATTGAAATTTTTGATGGTTTTTTACTCCTCTCAACAGCCCAAACAAGTTTCTAAAAGGATGAGTTTGCAACTACTTTACTTTTGGAGAAAATTCAAAACATTCATTATTCAATAGGGCCCAAACTATCAAAAACCAGCGGTTTCAATGAACACACATTTCTTGGTAGAATCATGCAGGACTGAAATTTTTGATGTTTTTCTACTCCTCTCATGAGCCCAAACAAGTCTCTAAAAGCATGAGTTTGCAACTACTTTACTTTTGGAGAAAATTCAAAACATTCACTTTTCACTAGAGCCCAATAGCAAAAATCAGGTTTTGAATGAAGAATCACATTTCTTGGTAGAATCATGCTGCATTGAAATTTTTGATGGTTTTTTACTCCTCTCAACAGCCCAAACAAGTTTCTAAAAGGATGAGTTTGCAACTACTTTACTTTTGGAGAAAATTCAAAACATTCATTATTCAATAGGGCCCAAACTATCAAAAACCAGCGGTTTCAATGAACACACATTTCTTGGTAGAATCATGCAGGACTGAAATTTTTGATGTTTTTCTACTCCTCTCATGAGCCCAAACAAGTCTCTAAAAGCATGAGTTTGCAACTACTTTACTTTTGGAGAAAATTCAAAACATTCATTATTCAATAGAGCCCAATAGCAAAAATCAGGTTTTGAATGAAGATTCACATTTCTTGGTAGAATCATGCAGGATTGAAATTTTTGATGGTTTTTTACTCCTCTCAACAGCCCAAACAAGTTTCTAAAAGGATGAGTTTGCAACTACTTTACTTTTGGAGAAAATTCAAAACATTCATTATTCAATAGGGCCCAAACTATCAAAAACCAGCGGTTTCAATGAACACACATTTCTTGGTAGAATCATGCAGGACTGAAATTTTTGATGTTTTTCTACTCCTCTCATGAGCCCAAACAAGTCTCTAAAAGCATGAGTTTGCAACTACTTTACTTTTGGAAAAAATGCAAAACATTCATTATTCAATAGAGCCCAATAGCAAAAATCAGGTTTTGAATGAAGAATCACATTTCTTGGTAAAATCATGCAGGATTGAAATTTTTGATGGTTTTTTACTCCTCTCAACAGCCCAAACAAGTTTCTAAAAGGATGAGTTTGCAACTACTTTACTTTTGGAGAAAATTCAAAACATTCATTATTCAATAGGGCCCAAACTATCAAAAACCAGCGGTTTCAATGAACACACATTTCTTGGTAGAATCATGCAGGACTGAAATTTTTGATGTTTTTCTACTCCTCTCATGAGCCCAAACAAGTCTCTAAAAGCATGAGTTTGCAACTACTTTACTTTTGGAGAAAATTCAAAACATTCATTATTCAATAGAGCCCAAAAGCAAAAATCAGGTTTTGAATGAAGAATCACATTTCTTGGTAAAATCATGCAGGATTGAAATTTTTGATGGTTTTTTACTCCTCTCAACAGCCCAAACAAGTTTCTAAAAGGATGAGTTTGCAACTACTTTACTTTTGGAGAAAATTCAAAACATTCATTATTCAATAGGGCCCAAACTATCAAAAACCAACGGTTTCAATGAACACACATTTCTTGGTAGAATCATGCAGGACTGAAATTTTTGATGTTTTTCTACTCCTCTCATGAGCCCAAACAAGTCTCTAAAAGCATGAGCTTGCAACTACTTTACTTTTGGAGAAAATTCAAAACATTCATTATTCAATAGGGCCCAAAATATCAAAAACCAGCGGTTTGAATGAACACACATTTCTTGGTAGAATCGTGCAGAACTGAAATTTTGGATTTTTTTCTACTCCTCTCATGAGCCCAAACAAGTCTCTAAAAGGATGAGTTTGCAACTACTTTACTTTTGGAGAAAATTCAAAACATTCATTATTCAATAGAGCCCAATAGCAAAAACCAGCGTTTTGAATGAATAATCACATTTCTTGGTAGAATCATGCAGGATTGAAATTTTTGATGGTTTTTTACTCCTCTCAACAGCCCAAACAAGTTTCTAAAAGGATGAGTTTGCAACTACTTTACTTTTGGAGAAAATTCAAAACATTCATTATTCAATAGGGCCCAAACTATCAAAAACCAGCGGTTTCAATGAACACACATTTCTTGGTAGAATCATGCAGGACTGAAATTTTTGATGTTTTTCTACTCCTCTCATGAGCCCAAACAAGACTCTAAAAGCATGAGTTTGCAACTACTTTACTTTTGGAGAAAATTCAAAACATTCATTATTCAATAGAGCCCAATAGCAAAAATCAGGTTTTGAATGAAGAATCACATTTCTTGGTAAAATCATGCAGGATTGAAATTTTTGATGGTTTTTTACTCCTCTCAACAGCCCAAACAAGTTTCTAAAAGGATGAGTTTGCAACTACTTTACTTTTGGAGAAAATTCAAAACATTCATTATTCAATAGGGCCCAAACTATCAAAAACCAGCGGTTTCAATGAACACACATTTCTTGGTAGAATCATGCAGGACTGAAATTTTTGATGTTTTTCTACTCCTCTCATGAGCCCAAACAAGTCTCTAAAAGCATGAGTTTGCAACTACTTTACTTTTGGAGAAAATTCAAAACATTCATTATTCAATAGAGCCCAATAGCAAAAATCAGGTTTTGAATGAAGAATCACATTTCTTGGTAAAATCATGCAGGATTGAAATTTTTGATGGTTTTTTACTCCTCTCAACAGCCCAAACAAGTTTCTAAAAGGATGAGTTTGCAACTACTTTACTTTTGGAGAAAATTCAAAACATTCATTATTCAATAGGGCCCAAACTATCAAAAACCAGCGGTTTCAATGAACACACATTTCT
This sequence comes from Dendrobates tinctorius, assembly GCF_039654945.1. Classification (NCBI taxonomy): domain Eukaryota; kingdom Metazoa; phylum Chordata; class Amphibia; order Anura; family Dendrobatidae; genus Dendrobates; species Dendrobates tinctorius. The sequence goes on along the minus strand of NW_027362453.1, from coordinate 23,940 downwards.
TGGTAGAATCATGCAGGACTGAAATTTTTGATGTTTTTCTACTCCTCTCATGAGCCCAAACAAGTCTCTAAAAGCATGAGTTTGCAACTACTTTACTTTTGGAGAAAATTCAAAACATTCACAATTCAATAGAGCCCAATAGCAAAAATCAGGTTTTGAATGAAGAATCACATTTCTTGGTAAAATCATGCAGGATTGAAATTTTTGATGGTTTTTTACTCCTCTCAACAGCCCAAACAAGTTTCTAAAAGGATGAGTTTGCAACTACTTTACTTTTGGAGAAAATTCAAAACATTCATTATTCAATAGGGCCCAAACTATCAAAAACCAGCGGTTTCAATGAACACACATTTCTTGGTAGAATCATGCAGGACTGAAATTTTTGATGTTTTTCTACTCCTCTCATGAGCCCAAACAAGTCTCTAAAAGCATGAGTTTGCAACTACTTTACTTTTGGAGAAAATTCAAAACATTCATTATTCAATAGAGCCCAATAGCAAAAATCAGGTTTTGAATGAAGAATCACATTTCATGGTAGAATCATGCAGGATTGAAATTTTTGATGGTTTTTTACTCCTCTCAACAGCCCAAACAAGTTTATAAAAGGATGAGTTTGCAACTACTTTACTTTTGGAGAAAATTCAAAACATTCATTATTCAATATGGCCCAAAATATCAAAAACCAGCGGTTTGAATGAACACACATTTCTTGGTAGAATCGTGCAGGACTGAAATTTTTGATGTTTTTCTACTCCTCTCATGAGCCCAAACAAGTCTCTAAAAGGATGAGTTTGCAACTACTTTACTTTTGGAGAAAATTCAAAACATTCATTATTCAATAGAGCCCAATAGCAAAAACCAGCGTTTTGAATGAAGAATCACATTTCTTGGTAGAATCATGCAGGATTGAAATTTTTGATGGTTTTTTACTCCTCTCAACAGCCCAAACAAGTTTCTAAAAGGATGAGTTTGCAACTACTTTACTTTTGGAGAAAATTCAAAACATTCATTATTCAATAGGGCCCAAACTATCAAAAACCAGCGGTTTCAATGAACACACATTTCTTGGTAGAATCATGCAGGACTGAAATTTTTGATGTTTTTCTACTCCTTTCATGAGCCCAAACAAGTCTCTAAAAGGATGAGTTTGCAACTACTTTACTTTTGGAGAAAATTCAAAACATTCATTATTCAATAGAGCCCAATAGCAAAAATCAGGTTTTGAATGAAGAATCACATTTCTTGGTAAAATCATGCAGGATTGAAATTTTTGATGGTTTTTTACTCCTCTCAACAGCCCAAACAAGTTTCTAAAAGGATGAGTTTGCAACTACTTTACTTTTGGAGAAAATTCAAAACATTCATTATTCAATAGGGCCCAAACTATCAAAAACCAGCGGTTTCAATGAACACACATTTCTTGGTAGAATCATGCAGGACTGAAATTTTTGATGTTTTTCTACTCCTCTCATGAGCCCAAACAAGTCTCTAAAAGCATGAGTTTGCAACTACTTTACTTTTGGAGAAAATTCAAAACATTCACTTTTCACTAGAGCCCAATAGCAAAAATCAGGTTTTGAATGAAGAATCACATTTCTTGGTAGAATCATGCTGCATTGAAATTTTTGATGGTTTTTTACTCCTCTCAACAGCCCAAACAAGTTTCTAAAAGGATGAGTTTGCAACTACTCTACTTTTGGAGAAAATTCAAAACATTCATTATTCAATAGGGCCCAAACTATCAAAAACCAGCGGTTTCAATGAACACACATTTCTTGGTAGAATCATGCAGGACTGAAATTTTTGATGTTTTTCTACTCCTCTCATGAGCCCAAACAAGTCTCTAAAAGCATGAGTTTGCAACTACTTTACTTTTGGAGAAAATTCAAAACATTCATTATTCAATAGAGCCCAATAGCAAAAATCAGGTTTTGAATGAAGAATCACATTTCTTGGTAAAATCATGCAGGATTGAAATTTTTGATGGTTTTTTACTCCTCTCAACAGCCCAAACAAGTTTCTAAAAGGATGAGTTTGCAACTACTTTACTTTTGGAGAAAATTCAAAGCATTCATTATTCAATAGGGCCCAAACTATCAAAAACCAGCGGTTTCAATGAACAAACATTTCTTGGTAGAATCATGCAGGACTGAAATTTTTGATGTTTTTCTACTCCTCTCATGAGCCCAAACAAGTCTCTAAAAGCATGAGTTTGCAACTACTTTACTTTTGGAGAAAATTCAAAACATTCACTATTCAATAGAGCCCAATAGCAAAAATCAGGTTTTGAATGAAGAATCACATTTCTTGGTAAAATCATGCAGGATTGAAATTTTTGATGGTTTTTTACTCCTCTCAACAGCCCAAACAAGTTTCTAAAAGGATGAGTTTGCAACTACTTTACTTTTGGAGAAAATTCAAAACATTCATTATTCAATAGGGCCCAAACTATCAAAAACCAGCGGTTTGAATGAACACACATTTCTTGGTAGAATCATGCAGGACTGAAATTTTTGATGTTTTTCTACTCCTCTCATGAGCCCAAACAAGTCTCTAAAAGCATGAGTTTGCAACTACTTTACTTTTGGAGAAAATTCAAAACATTCATTATTCAATAGAGCCCAATAGCAAAAATCAGGTTTTGAATGAAGAATCACATTTCTTGGTAAAATCATGCAGGATTGAAATTTTTGATGGTTTTTTACTCCTCTAAACAGCCCAAACAAGTTTCTAAAAGGATGAGTTTGCAACTACTTTACTTTTGGAGAAAATTCAAAACATTCATTATTCAATAGGGCCCAAACTATCAAAAACCAGCGGTTTCAATGAACACACATTTCTTGGTAGAATCATGCAGGACTGAAATTTTTGATGATTTTCTACTCCTCTCATGAGCCCAAACAAGTCTCTAAAAGCATGAGTTTGCAACTACTTTACTTTTGGAGAAAATTCAAAACATTCATTATTCAATAGAGCCCAATAGCAAAAATCAGGTCTTGAATGAAGAATCACATTTCTTGGTAAAATCATGCAGGATTGAAATTTTTGATGGTTTTTTACTCCTCTCAACAGCCCAAACAAGTTTCTAAAAGGATGAGTTTGCAACTACTTTACTTTTGGAGAAAATTCAAAACATTCATTATTCAATAGGGCCCAAACTATCAAAAACCAGCGGTTTCAATGAACACACATTTCTTGGTAGAATCATGCAGGACTGAAATTTTTGATGTTTTTCTACTCCTCTCATGAGCCCAAACAAGTCTCTAAAAGCATGAGTTTGCAACTACTTTACTTTTGGAGAAAATTCAAAACATTCACAATTCATTAGAGCCCAATAGCAAAAATCAGGTTTTGAATGAAGAATCACATTTCTTGGTAAAATCATGCAGGATTGAAATTTTTGATGGTTTTTTACTCCTCTCAACAGCCCAAACAAGTTTCTAAAAGGATGAGTTTGCAACTACTTTACTTTTGGAGAAAATTCAAAACATTCATTATTCAATAGGGCCCAAACTATCAAAAACCAGCGGTTTCAATGAACACACATTTCTTGGTAGAATCATGCAGGACTGAAATTTTTGATGTTTTTCTACTCCTCTCATGAGCCCAAACAAGTCTCTAAAAGCATGAGTTTGCAACTACTTTACTTTTGGAGAAAATTCTAAACATTCATTATTCAATAGAGCCCAATAGCAAAAATCAGGTTTTGAATGAAGAATCACATTTCTTGGTAAAATCATGCAGGATTGAAATTTTTGATGTTTTTTTACTCCTCTCAACAGCCCAAACAAGTTTCAAAAAGGATGAGTTTGCAACTACTTTACTTTTGGAGAAAATTCAAAACATTCATTATTCAATAGGGCCCAAACTATCAAAAACCAACGGTTTCAATGAACACACATTTCTTGGTAGAATCATGCAGGACTGAAATTTTTGATGTTTTTCTACTCCTCTCATGAGCCCAAACAAGTCTCTAAAAGCATGAGTTTGCAACTACTTTACTTTTGGAGAAAATTCAAAACATTCATTATTCAATAGGGCCCAAAATATCAAAAACCAGCGGTTTGAATGAACACACATTTCTTGGTAGAATCGTGCAGAACTGAAATTTTGGATTTTTTTCTACTCCTCTCATGAGCCCAAACAAGTCTCTAAAAGGATGAGTTTGCAACTACTTTACTTTTGGAGAAAATTCAAAACATTCATTATTCAATAGAGCCCAATAGCAAAAACCAGCGTTTTGAATGAATAATCACATTTCTTGGTAGAATCATGCAGGATTGAAATTTTTGATGGTTTTTTACTCCTCTCAACAGCCCAAACAAGTTTCTAAAAGGATGAGTTTGCAACTACTTTACTTTTGGAGAAAATTCAAAACATTCATTATTCAATAGGGCCCAAACTATCAAAAACCAGCGGTTTCAATGAACACACATTTCTTGGTAGAATCATGCAGGACTGAAATTTTTGATGTTTTTCTACTCCTCTCATGAGCCCAAACAAGACTCTAAAAGCATGAGTTTGCAACTACTTTACTTTTGGAGAAAATTCAAAACATTCATTATTCAATAGAGCCCAACAGCAAAAATCAGGTTTTGAATGAAGAATCACATTTCTTGGTAAAATCATGCAGGATTGAAATTTTTGATGGTTTTTTACTCCTCTCAACAGCCCAAACAAGTTTCTAAAAGGATGAGTTTGCAACTACTTTACTTTTGGAGAAAATTCAAAACATTCATTATTCAATAGGGCCCAAACTATCAAAAACCAGCGGTTTCAATGAACACACATTTCTTGGTAGAATCATGCAGGACTGAAATTTTTGATGTTTTTCTACTCCTCTCATGAGCCCAAACAAGTCTCTAAAAGCATGAGTTTGCAACTACTTTACTTTTGGAGAAAATTCAAAACATTCACTATTCAATAGAGCCCAATAGCAAAAATCAGGTCTTGAATGAAGAATCACATTTCTTGGTAAAATCATGCAGGATTGAAATTTTTGATGGTTTTTTACTCCTCTCAACAGCCCAAACAAGTTTCTAAAAGGATGAGTTTGCAACTACTTTACTTTTGGAGAAAATTCAAAACATTCATTATTCAATAGGGCCCAAACTATCAAAAACCAACGGTTTCAATGAACACACATTTCTTGGTAGAATCATGCAGGACTGAAATTTTTGATGTTTTTCTACTCCTCTCATGAGCCCAAACAAGTCTCTAAAAGCATGAGTTTGCAACTACTTTACTTTTGGAGAAAATTCAAAACATTCATTATTCAATAGGGCCCAAAATATCAAAAACCAGCGGTTTGAATGAACACACATTTCTTGGTAGAATCGTGCAGAACTGAAATTTTGGATTTTTTTCTACTCCTCTCATGAGCCCAAACAAGTCTCTAAAAGGATGAGTTTGCAACTACTTTACTTTTGGAGAAAATTCAAAACATTCATTATTCAATAGAGCCCAATAGCAAAAACCAGCGTTTTGAATGAAGAATCACATTTCTTGGTAGAATCATGCAGGATTGAAATTTTTGATGGTTTTTTACTCTCAACAGCCCAAACAAGTTTCTAAAAGGATGAGTTTGCAACTACTTTACTTTTGGAGAAAATTCAAAACATTCATTATTCAATAGGGCCCAAACTATCAAAAACCAGCGGTTTCAATGAACACACATTTCTTGGTAGAATCATGCAGGACTGAAATTTTTGATGTTTTTCTACTCCTCTCATGAGCCCAAACAAGTCTCTAAAAGCATGAGTTTGCAACTACTTTACTTTTGGAGAAAATTCAAAACATTCATTATTCAATAGAGCCCAATAGCAAAAATCAGGTTTTGAATGAAGAATCACATTTCATGGTAGAATCATGCAGGATTGAAATTTTTGATGGTTTTTTACTCCTCTCAACAGCCCAAACAAGTTTCTAAAAGGATGAGTTTGCAACTACTTTACTTTTGGAGAAAATTCAAAACATTCATTATTCAATATGGCCCAAAATATCAAAAACCAGCGGTTTGAATGAACACACATTTCTTGGTAGAATCGTGCAGGACTGAAATTTTTGATGTTTTTCTACTCCTCTCATGAGCCCAAACAAGTCTCTAAAAGGATGAGTTTGCAACTACTTTACTTTTGGAGAAAATTCAAAACATTCATTATTCAATAGAGCCCAATAGCAAAAACCAGCGTTTTGAATGAAGAATCACATTTCTTGGTAGAATCATGCAGGATTGAAATTTTTGATGGTTTTTTACTCCTCTCAACAGCCCAAACAAGTTTCTAAAAGGATGAGTTTGCAACTACTTTACTTTTGGAGAAAATTCAAAACATTCATTATTCAATAGGGCCCAAACTATCAAAAACCAGCGGTTTCAATGAACACACATTTCTTGGTAGAATCATGCAGGACTGAAATTTTTGATGTTTTTCTACTCCTCTCATGAGCCCAAACAAGTCTCTAAAAGCATGAGTTTGCAACTACTTTACTTTTGGAGAAAATTCAAAACATTCATTATTCAATAGAGCCCAATAGCAAAAATCAGGTTTTGAATGAAGATTCACATTTCTTGGTAGAATCATGCAGGATTGAAATTTTTGATGGTTTTTTACTCCTCTCAACAGCCCAAACAAGTTTCTAAAAGGATGAGTTTGCAACTACTTTACTTTTGGAGAAAATTCAAAACATTCATTATTCAATAGGGCCCAAACTATCAAAAACCAGCGGTTTCAATGAACACACATTTCTTGGTAGAATCATGCAGGACTGAAATTTTTGATGTTTTTCTACTCCTCTCATGAGCCCAAACAAGTCTCTAAAAGCAAGAGTTTGCAACTACTTTACTTTTGGAAAAAATTCAAAACATTCATTATTCAATAGAGCCCAATAGCAAAAATCAGGTTTTGAATGAAGAATCACATTTCTTGGTAAAATCATGCAGGATTGAAATTTTTGATGGTTTTTTACTCCTCTCAACAGCCCAAACAAGTTTCTAAAAGGATGAGTTTGCAACTACTTTACTTTTGGAGAAAATTCAAAACATTCATTATTCAATAGGGCCCAAACTATCAAAAACCAGCGGTTTCAATGAACACACATTTCTTGGTAGAATCATGCAGGACTGAAATTTTTGATGTTTTTCTACTCCTCTCATGAGCCCAAACAAGTCTCTAAAAGCATGAGTTTGCAACTACTTTACTTTTGGAGAAAATTCAAAACATTCATTATTCAATAGAGCCCAATAGCAAAAATCAGGTTTTGAATGAAGAATCACATTTCTTGGTAAAATCATGCAGGATTGAAATTTTTGATGGTTTTTTACTCCTCTCAACAGCCCAAACAAGTTTCTAAAAGGATGAGTTTGCAACTACTTTACTTTTGGAGAAAATTCAAAACATTCATTATTCAATAGGGCCCAAACTATCAAAAACCAACGGTTTCAATGAACACACATTTCTTGGTAGAATCATGCAGGACTGAAATTTTTGATGTTTTTCTACTCCTCTCATGAGCCCAAACAAGTCTCTAAAAGCATGAGTTTGCAACTACTTTACTTTTGGAGAAAATTCAAAACATTCATTATTCAATAGGGCCCAAAATATCAAAAACCAGCGGTTTGAATGAACACACATTTCTTGGTAGAATCGTGCAGAACTGAAATTTTGGATTTTTTTCTACTCCTCTCATGAGCCCAAACAAGTCTCTAAAAGGATGAGTTTGCAACTACTTTACTTTTGGAGAAAATTCAAAACATTCATAATTCAATAGAGCCCAATAGCAAAAACCAGCGTTTTGAATGAATAATCACATTTCTTGGTAGAATCATGCAGGATTGAAATTTTTGATGGTTTTTTACTCCTCTCAACAGCCCAAACAAGTTTCTAAAAGGATGAGTTTGCAACTACTTTACTTTTGGAGAAAATTCAAAACATTCATTATTCAATAGGGCCCAAACTATCAAAAACCAGCGGTTTCAATGAACACACATTTCTTGGTAGAATCATGCAGGACTGAAATTTTTGATGTTTTTCTACTCCTCTCATGAGCCCAAACAAGACTCTAAAAGCATGAGTTTGCAACTACTTTACTTTTGGAGAAAATTCAAAACATTCATTATTCAATAGAGCCCAATAGCAAAAATCAGGTTTTGAATGAAGAATCACATTTCTTGGTAAAATCATGCAGGATTGAAATTTTTGATGGTTTTTTACTCCTCTCAACAGCCCAAACAAGTTTCTAAAAGGATGAGTTTGCAACTACTTTACTTTTGGAGAAAATTCAAAACATTCATTATTCAATAGGGCCCAAACTATCAAAAACCAGCGGTTTGAATGAACACACATTTCTTGGTAGAATCATGCAGGACTGAAATTTTTGATGTTTTTCTACTCCTCTCATGAGCCCAAACAAGTCTCTAAAAGCATGAGTTTGCAACTACTTTACTTTTGGAGAAAATTCAAAACATTCACTATTCAATAGAGCCCAATAGCAAAAATCAGGTTTTGAATGAAGAATCACATTTCTTGGTAAAATCATGCAGGATTGAAATTTTTGATGGTTTTTTACTCCTCTCAACAGCCCAAACAAGTTTCTAAAAGGATGAGTTTGCAACTACTTTACTTTTGGAGAAAATTCAAAACATTCATTATTCAATAGAGCCCAATAGCAAAAATCAGGTTTTGAATGAAGAATCACATTTCTTGGTAGAATCATGCAGGATTGAAATTTTTGATGGTTTTTTACTCCTCTCAACAGCCCAAACAAGTTTCTAAAAGGATGAGTTTGCAACTACTTTACTTTTGGAGAAAATTCAAAACATTCATTATTCAATAGGGCCCAAACTATCAAAAACCAGCGGTTTCAATGAACACACATTTCTTGGTAGAATCATGCAGGACTGAAATTTTTGATGTTTTTCTACTCCTCTCATGAGCCCAAACAAGTCTCTAAAAGCATGAGTTTGCAACTACTTTACTTTTGGAGAAAATTCAAAACATTCATTATTCAATAGAGCCCAATAGCAAAAATCAGGTTTTGAATGAAGAATCACATTTCTTGGTAAAATCATGCAGGATTGAAATTTTTGATGGTTTTTTACTCCTCTCAACAGCCCAAACAAGTTTCTAAAAGGATGAGTTTGCAACTACTTTACTTTTGGAGAAAATTCAAAACATTCATTATTCAATAGGGCCCAAACTATCAAAAACCAGCGGTTTCAATGAACACACATTTCTTGGTAGAATCATGCAGGACTGAAATTTTTGATGTTTTTCTACTCCTCTCATGAGCCCAAACAAGTCTCTAAAAGCAAGAGTTTGCAACTACTTTACTTTTGGAAAAAATTCAAAACATTCATTATTCAATAGAGCCCAATAGCAAAAATCAGGTTTTGAATGAAGAATCACATTTCTTGGTAAAATCATGCAGGATTGAAATTTTTGATGGTTTTTTACTCCTCTCAACAGCCCAAACAAGTTTCTAAAAGGATGAGTTTGCAACTACTTTACTTTTGGAGAAAATTCAAAACATTCATTATTCAATAGGGCCCAAACTATCAAAAACCAGCGGTTTCAATGAACACACATTTCTTGGTAGAATCATGCAGGACTGAAATTTTTGATGTTTTTCTACTCCTCTCATGAGCCCAAACAAGTCTCTAAAAGCATGAGTTTGCAACTACTTTACTTTTGGAGAAAATTCAAAACATTCATTATTCAATAGAGCCCAATAGCAAAAATCAGGTTTTGAATGAAGAATCACATTTCTTGGTAGAATCATGCAGGATTGAAATTTTTGATGGTTTTTTACTCCTCTCAACAGCCCAAACAAGTTTCTAAAAGGATGAGTTTGCAACTACTTTACTTTTGGAGAAAATTCAAAACATTCATTATTCAATAGGGCCCAAAATATCAAAAACCAGCGGTTTGAATGAACACACATTTCTTGGTAGAATCATGCAGGACTGAAATTTTTGATGTTTTTCTACTCCTCTCATGAGCCCAAACAAGTCTCTAAAAGGATGAGTTTGCAACTACTTTACTTTTGGAGAAAATTCAAAACATTCATTATTCAATAGAGCCCAATAGCAAAAACCATCGTTTTGAATGAAGAATCACATTTCTTGGTAGAATCATGCAGGATTGAAATTTTTGATGGTTTTTTACTCCTCTCAACAGCCCAAACAAGTTTCTAAAAGGATGAGTTTGCAACTACTTTACTTTTGGAGAAAATTCAAAACATTCATTATTCAATAGGGCCCAAACTATCAAAAACCAGCGGTTTCAATGAACACACATTTCTTGGTAGAATCATGCAGGACTGAAATTTTTGATGTTTTTCTACTCCTCTCATGAGCCCAAACAAGTCTCTAAAAGCATGAGTTTGCAACTACTTTACTTTTGGAGAAAATTCAAAACATTCATTATTCAATAGAGCCCAATAGCAAAAATCAGGTTTTGAATGAAGATTCACATTTCTTGGTAGAATCATGCAGGATTGAAATTTTTGATGGTTTTTTACTCCTCTCAACAGCCCAAACAAGTTTCTAAAAGGATGAGTTTGCAACTACTTTACTTTTGGAGAAAATTCAAAACATTCATTATTCAATAGGGCCCAAACTATCAAAAACCAGCGGTTTCAATGAACACACATTTCTTGGTAGAATCATGCAGGACTGAAATTTTTGATGTTTTTCTACTCCTCTCATGAGCCCAAACAAGTCTCTAAAAGCATGAGTTTGCAACTACTTTACTTTTGGAAAAAATTCAAAACATTCATTATTCAATAGAGCCCAATAGCAAAAATCAGGTTTTGAATGAAGAATCACATTTCTTGGTAAAATCATGCAGGATTGAAATTTTTGATGGTTTTTTACTCCTCTCAACAGCCCAAACAAGTTTCTAAAAGGATGAGTTTGCAACTACTTTACTTTTGGAGAAAATTCAAAACATTCATTATTCAATAGGGCCCAAACTATCAAAAACCAGCGGTTTCAATGAACACACATTTCTTGGTAGAATCATGCAGGACTGAAATTTTTGATGTTTTTCTACTCCTCTCATGAGCCCAAACAAGTCTCTAAAAGCATGAGTTTGCAACTACTTTACTTTTGGAGAAAATTCAAAACATTCATTATTCAATAGAGCCCAATAGCAAAAATTAGGTTTTGAATGAAGAATCACATTTCTTGGTAAAATCATGCAGGATTGAAATTTTTGATGGTTTTTTACTCCTCTCAACAGCCCAAACAAGTTTCTAAAAGGATGAGTTTGCAACTACTTTACTTTTGGAGAAAATTCAAAACATTCATTATTCAATAGGGCCCAAACTATCAAAAACCAGCGGTTTGAATGAACACACATTTCTTGGTAGAATCATGCAGGACTGAAATTTTTGATGTTTTTCTACTCCTCTCATGAGCCCAAACAAGTCTCTAAAAGCATGAGTTTGCAACTACTTTACTTTTGGAGAAAATTCAAACCATTCACTTTTCACTAGAGCCCAATAGCAAAAATCAGGTTTTGAATGAAGAATCACATTTCTTGGTAGAATCATGCTGCATTGAAATTTTTGATGGTTTTTTACTCCTCTCAACAGCCCAAACAAGTTTCTAAAAGGATGAGTTTGCAACTACTTTACTTTTGGAGAAAATTCAAAGCATTCATTATTCAATAGGGCCCAAACTATCAAAAACCAGCGGTTTCAATGAACACACATTTCTTGGTAGAATCATGCAGGACTGAAATTTTTGATGTTTTTCTACTCCTCTCATTTGCCCAAACAAGTCTCTAAAAGTATGAGTTTGCAACTACTTTACTTTTGGAGAAAATTCAAAACATTCATTATTCAATAGAGCCCAATAGCAAAAATCAGGTTTTGAATGAAGATTCACATTTCTTGGTAGAATCATGCAGGATTGAAATTTTTGATGGTTTTTTACTCCTCTCAGCAGCCCAAACAAGTTTCTAAAAGGATGAGTTTGCAACTACTTTACTTTTGGAGAAAATTCAAAACATTCATTATTCAATAGGGCCCAAACTATCAAAAACCAGCGGTTTCAATGAACACACATTTCTTGGTAGAATCATGCAGGACTGAAATTTTTGATATTTTTCTACTCCTCTCATGAGCCCAAACAAGTCTCTAAAAGCATGAGTTTGCAACTACTTTACTTTTGGAAAAAATGCAAAACATTCATTATTCAATAGAGCCCAATAGCAAAAATCAGGTTTTGAATGAAGAATCACATTTCTTGGTAAAATCATGCAGAATTGAAATTTTTGATGGTTTTTTACTCCTCTCAACAGCCCAAACAAGTTTCTAAAAGGATGAGTTTGCAACTACTTTACTTTTGGAGAAAATTCAAAACATTCATTATTCAATAGGGCCCAAACTATCAAAAACCAGCGGTTTCAATGAACACACATTTCTTGGTAGAATCATGCAGGACTGAAATTTTTGATGTTTTTCTACTCCTCTCATGAGCCCAAACAAGTCTATAAAAGCATGAGTTTGCAACTACTTTACTTTTGGAGAAAATTCAAAACATTCACTATTCAATAGAGCCCAATAGCAAAAATCAAGTTTTGAATGAAGAATCTCATTTCTTGGTAAAATCATGCAGGATTGAAATTTTTGATGGTTTTTTACTCCTCTCAACAGCCCAAACAAGTTTCTAAAAGGATGAGTTTGCAACTACTTTACTTTTGGAGAAAATTCAAAACATTCATTATTCAATAGGGCCCAAACTATCAAAAACCAGCGGTTTCAATGAACACACATTTCTTGGTAGAATCATGCAGGACTGAAATTTTTGATGTTTTTCTACTCCTCTCATGAGCCCAAACAAGTCTCTAAAAGCATGAGTTTGCAACTACTTTACTTTTGGAGAAAATTCAAAACATTCATTATTCAATAGAGCCCAATAGCAAAAATCAGGTTTTGAATGAAGATTCACATTTCTTGGTAGAATCATGCAGGATTGAAATTTTTGATGGTTTTTTACTCCTCTCAACAGCCCAAACAAGTTTCTAAAAGGATGAGTTTGCAACTACTTTACTTTTGGAGAAAATTCAAAACATTCATTATTCAATAGGGCCCAAACTATCAAAAACCAGCGGTTTCAATGAACACACATTTCTTGGTAGAATCATGCAGGACTGAAATTTTTGATGTTTTTCTACTCCTCTCATGAGCCCAAACAAGTCTCTAAAAGCATGAGTTTGCAACTACTTTACTTTTGGAAAAAATTCAAAACATTCATTATTCAATAGAGCCCAATAGCAAAATTCAGGTTTTGAATGAAGAATCACATTTCTTGGTAAAATCATGCAGGATTGAAATTTTTGATGGTTTTTTACTCCTCTCAACAGCCCAAACAAGTTTCTAAAAGGATGAGTTTGCAACTACTTTACTTTTGGAGAAAATTCAAAACATTCATTATTCAATAGGGCCCAAACTATCAAAAACCAGCGGTTTCAATGAACACACATTTCTTGGTAGAATCATGCAGGACTGAAATTTTTGATGTTTTTCTACTCCTCTCATGAGCCCAAACAAGTCTCTAAAAGCATGAGTTTGCAACTACTTTACTTTTGGAGAAAATTCAAAACATTCATTATTCAATAGAGCCCAATAGCAAAAATCAGGTTTTGAATGAAGAATCACATTTCTTGGTAAAATCATGCAGGATTGAAATTTTTGATGGTTTTTTACTCCTCTCAACAGCCCAAACAAGTTTCTAAAAGGATGAGTTTGCAACTACTTTACTTTTGGAGAAAATTCAAAACATTCATTATTCAATAGGGCCCAAACTATCAAAAACCAGCGGTTTCAATGAACACACATTTCTTGGTAGAATCATGCAGGACTGAAATTTTTGATGTTTTTCTACTCCTCTCATGAGCCCAAACAAGTCTCTAAAAGCATGAGTTTGCAACTACTTTACTTTTGGAGAAAATTCAAAACATTCATTATTCAATAGAGCCCAATAGCAAAAATCAGGTTTTGAATGAAGAATCACATTTCTTGGTAAAATCATGCAGGATTGAAATTTTTGATGGTTTTTTACTCCTCTCAACAGCCCAAACAAGTTTCTAAAAGGATGAGTTTGCAACTACTTTACTTTTGGAGAAAATTCAAAACATTCATTATTCAATAGGGCCCAAACTATCAAAAACCAGCGGTTTGAATGAACACACATTTCTTGGTAGAATCATGCAGGACTGAAATTTTTGATGTTTTTCTACTCCTCTCATGAGCCCAAACAAGTCTCTAAAAGCATGAGTTTGCAACTACTTTACTTTTGGAGAAAATTCAAACCATTCACTTTTCACTAGAGCCCAATAGCAAAAATCAGGTTTTGAATGAAGAATCACATTTCTTGGTAGAATCATGCTGCATTGAAATTTTTGATGGTTTTTTACTCCTCTCAACAGCCCAAACAAGTTTCTAAAAGGATGAGTTTGCAACTACTTTACTTTTGGAGAAAATTCAAAGCATTCATTATTCAATAGGGCCCAAAATATCAAAAACCAGCGGTTTCAATGAACACACATTTCTTGGTAGAATCATGCAGGACTGAAATTTTTGATGTTTTTCTACTCCTCTCATTTGCCCAAACAAGTCTCTAAAAGCATGAGTTTGCAACTACTTTACTTTTGGAGAAAATTCAAAACATTCATTATTCAATAGAGCCCAATAGCAAAAATCAGGTTTTGAATGAAGATTCACATTTCTTGGTAGAATCATGCAGGATTGAAATTTTTGATGGTTTTTTACTCCTCTCAGCAGCCCAAACAAGTTTCTAAAAGGATGAGTTTGCAACTACTTTACTTTTGGAGAAAATTCAAAACATTCATTATTCAATAGGGCCCAAACTATCAAAAACCAGCGGTTTCAATGAACACACATTTCTTGGTAGAATCATGCAGGACTGAAATTTTTGATATTTTTCTACTCCTCTCATGAGCCCAAACAAGTCTCTAAAAGCATGAGTTTGCAACTACTTTACTTTTGGAAAAAATTCAAAACATTCATTATTCAATAGAGCCCAATAGCAAAAATCAGGTTTTGAATGAAGAATCACATTTCTTGGTAAAATCATGCAGGATTGAAATTTTTGATGGTTTTTTACTCCTCTCAACAGCCCAAACAAGTTTCTAAAAGGATGAGTTTGCAACTACTTTACTTTTGGAGAAAATTCAAAACATTCATTATTCAATAGGGCCCAAACTATCAAAAACCAGCGGTTTCAATGAACACACATTTCTTGGTAGAATCATGCAGGACTGGAATTTTTGATGTTTTTCTACTCCTCTCATGAGCCCAAACAAGTCTCTAAAAGCATGAGTTTGCAACTACTTTACTTTTGGAGAAAATTCAAAACATTCACTATTCAATAGAGCCCAATAGCAAAAATCAAGTTTTGAATGAAGAATCTCATTTCTTGGTAAAATCATGCAGGATTGAAATTTTTGATGGTTTTTTACTCCTCTCAACAGCCCAAACAAGTTTCTAAAAGGATGAGTTTGCAACTACTTTACTTTTGGAGAAAATTCAAAACATTCATTATTCAATAGGGCCCAAACTATCAAAAACCAGCGGTTTCAATGAACACACATTTCTTGGTAGAATCATGCAGGACTGAAATTTTTGATGTTTTTCTACTCCTCTCATGAGCCCAAACAAGTCTCTAAAAGCATGAGTTTGCAACTACTTTACTTTTGGAGAAAATTCAAAACATTCATTATTCAATAGAGCCCAATAGCAAAAATCAGGTTTTGAATGAAGAATCACATTTCTTGGTAGAATCATGCAGGATTGAAATTTTTGATGCTTTTTTACTCCTCTCAACAGCCCAAACAAGTTTCTAAAAGGATGAGTTTGCAACTACTTTACTTTTGGAGAAAATTCAAAACATTCATTATTCAATAGGGCCTAAACTATCAAAAACCAGCGGTTTCAATGAACACACATTTCTTGGTAGAATCATGCAGGACTGAAATTTTTGATGTTTTTCTACTCCTCTCATGAGCCCAAACAAGTCTCTAAAAGCATGAGTTTGCAACTACTTTACTTTTGGAGAAAATTCAAAACATTCACTATTCAATAGAGCCCAATAGCAAAAATCAGGTTTTGAATGAAGAATCACATTTCTTGGTAAAATCATGCAGGATTGAAATTTTTGATGGTTTTTTACTCCTCTCAACAGCCCAAACAAGTTTCTAAAAGGATGAGTTTGCAACTACTTTACTTTTGGAGAAAATTCAAAACATTCATTATTCAATAGGGCCCAAACTATCAAAAACCAGCGGTTTCAATGAACACACATTTCTTGGTAGAATCGTGCAGGACTGAAATTTTTGATGTTTTTCTACTCCTCTCATGAGCCCAAACAAGTCTCTAAAAGGATGAGTTTGCAACTACTTTACTTTTGGAGAAAATTCAAAACATTCATTATTCAATAGAGCCCAATAGCAAAAACCAGCGTTTTGAATGAAGAATCACATTTCTTGGTAGAATCATGCAGGATTGAAATTTTAAGTGCCATCTTCACAGAGAAAAACACACTAGCTCCTGTGTTAAGGCCCTTTTACATTTAGCGATGCACCAGCGATCCGACCAGCGATCCGACCCGGTCAGGATCGCTGGTGCATCGCTAAATGATCGCTAGTGAGCTTTCATACAGAAAGATCTCACAGCGATGCAGCAGCGACGCAGCGCACGATACTTACCATTCACACACAGCGATCCTGGCGTCCTCCCGCCCGCCTCCACGCGTCGCTCGTCGTCACAGCAGAAAGTCTCAGCAGGAAGCGCCCAACGAGAAATGGAGCCGGACATTCTCGCGCGATCAGCGATGGACAGCGGGGGAGCCGGTCACTGGTAAGTATCACACATAGCGATATCGCTAGCAATATCGCTATGACGTCACAAAACCAGTGACGTTTTAGCGATATTGCTAGCGATATCGCTTAGTGTAAAACCCCCTTTAGTGGGGTTAAGTAACTTCTGCTGTTCCCCTGCTGTGTGGACGGCAATGTCTCCTGCTGCCTCCACATTCAAAAACCATCAGGCCTCTGCCTGCTCCATGCTTGATCCTGGGCTTGGGGTTGGCAGAACACGTACAGCGCCACTCTCCAGATCTGTACCCGGCTCCACAACATTGACCCAATGGGCAGTGAGGGAAAGGTATCGTCCCTGTCCATGGTTACTGGTCCACGCATCGGTGGTCAGGTGGACCTTGCTACTGACGGCATTAAGTAGTGCATGTTTTATTTTTCCCTCCACATGTTTTTGCAGGGCAGGGACGGCTTGCCTGCTGAAATAAAAGCGGCTGGGCATGGTGTATTGTGGGACTGCCAATGCCATGAAGTTCCGGAAGGTGTCAGTCTCCACCAGTCTGAATGAGAGCATTTCAAGGGCCAGTAGTTTGGCAATGCCAGCATTCAGAGCCTGTGCTCGGGGATGATTTGCCGAGTATGGCCGGGTTTTATCCCATGCCTGTGCTACCGATGGCTGTAGAGTGGCCTGGGAGTGTGAGGATGACTGGGAAAGTGGTGCTGTGGGTGGAATGTCACTGGGTCTTCGGACAACAGTGCCAGAGGTTCTTCCTTGGCGATCCTGTGAGGAAGCCGAACCAGCTGTGTGTGAGCTGGAGGAAGAGGCACCAACACGAGCTGAAGAGGTGGTAGGTGGTGCGGTACGCTGGCCTACGTCTTCAGTGTGTCTGTGTAACTCCACCTCGTGCTTGGTCTGCACATGTTTCCACATATTTGTGGTATTGAGGTTGCTGACATTTTTCCCTCTTTTGACTTTCTGATGACACAGCTTGCATTTGACAAAGCAAATGTCATCTGCAACTGTGTCAAAAAAGGACCACGCACTGCAAGTCTTGGGAGCGCCCACTTTGGCTTTTGAAAGAGGAATGCTCCTAACGGGTGCCGAAGTGGAGGCTACAGGCAACCAAGTCTGCCCCCTCCCTCTCCCTCCTGGGAGAGGTCCTTGACCTCACGCCATGATGGGTCAAGGACCTCATCATCTACACTCCCCTCTTGAAACACCTGCTTCTCCTGGGTTGTCTCGCCAGCACCGTACACACCAGAAAGTGGCACCTGAGTCTCATCATCTGATGCGTACCGAGGTGTGCTGACCATAGGCACTGGCCCACCCACCTCTTCAGATTCCGAGGGACAAAGAAGTTGCGCATCACTGCATACTCTCTCTTCTTCACATTCTTGAATGCTGCTTGGCTGGCCCCCTCTTTCCAAGCCAACAGATTCAGAGAACAGAAGTAGAGACTGATGGCTCCTGTCCAGGGCTCTCTGACTGCCTGGGCACTTTGGCAGGTGGTGAAGAGACAGATGGTTGCTCTTCAGTGCTCTGGCCCTGAGAGGACATGGAAGTCATTGAAGTCGATGCGTTATCTGCCATCCATCCGACAACGGCTTCAATTTGTTCCTCCCGCAGCAGTGGGGTACGGCGAGGTCCTACAAAGCTGCGCATAAAGGACTGTTGCCTACTAAAACTGGGGGATGCTGACTAATTGGTGCCCGCAGCAGGCACAGAATCCCCACGTCCTCTCCCTGCTGAAACTCCACGCCCACGGGCCTTACTTCCTGCCTTCTTCATCTTGGTATACTGATAAAGATAGGCAGAAAAGTACAAAGGGGGGGCTTAGTGTGCTTATTCCTGAACAGCTGGTAACAGGTATAAGAAACACTAATTTTATGAAGTGTGTGTGTGGACTACACTTTAATAGGAGCTAATGTGGCCTACACAACTGTCAAATGGAGTGTTTGGTGAACTTTATTTTGTTTTTGTTTTTTGTAAAAACTAAAAGGATGTGACCAAAGATTTGAACACGATAGTATCACAAACTTTTTGGAGCTATTACAATGCAGGAAGGTAACCTACAATGCAAAAGATGAGGCTCCAAAAAATAGGGTAATACTAATCTGGCTGCAGCTGAAGGGCACAAGCCAGAAAAAAGGCTCCTCTATCTACTCCTATATAGTGTTTGCAACCAACCAATGTAGATGGATACGGATGGATGCACACTAATAGGAGAATAAAAAATGAGCTGCAATAAAAGAAAAATGTGTGAGGCAGTGACGCACACTGAGCGGCCTACAACCAGACGTAGCTGAAGGACACACTACTCAGCGTGAGCTGCACTCACACACAGGGACCTCTCAGACAGCCGTGAACAGTGCAGCAAACTGAGGTTGCTGACATTTTTCCCTCTTTTGACTTTCTGATGACACAGCTTGCATTTGACAAAGCAAATGTCATCTGCAACTGTGTCAAAAAAGGACCACGCACTGCAAGTCTTGGGAGCGCCCGCTTTGGCTTGAAAGGCTGCAGAAAGGCTCCGCTGTCTACTCCTATAGTGTTTGCAACCAACGTATATGGATACGGATGGATTCACACTAATAGGAGAATGAAAAATTTGCAGCAAGAAAAAGAAAAAATTTGTATGAGGCAGTGACACGCTGAACGTCCTACAAGCAGACGTGTCTGCAGGACACACTACACAGTGTGAGCTACACTCACACAGACCTTGCAGACAGCTGTGACTAGCGCTGCTGCAAGGCAAAAGAAAGCTGGCTCATAGCATTATGGGAACTTCCGATTCCGGTATTCGATATGCTAAAAGTATCGGAAACTCAGTATCGGAATTCCGATACAGTGAATATCGGCCGATACCCGATACTTGCGGTATCGGAATGCTCAAACTAATCCCAAATATCATACCTCACTGTTTTTTTCTGGAGGATATCCCACTCAGAGTCCTCCCTTGGTTGACTAACCCCAAATACGTGGATGTTTATGATCTGTGGGATGGTCTCCCAAACATTCCTATCTCCCATCTCCTGTGAGGTGATATACCATGTGTGGAGGGTTGGCCGAGAGATGCTACAAAACGTCCTAAGGACTTCTTGCAGAAACAGCATGTCCATTTCATCTTAAAATTTAAAGCAGACCTGAAGCATTCCTTGGATCTGTTATGGCTGGAGCTCATGGTTAAGCTCCATTCTATCTCCAAACTAGTGTCTAAACTATATGCTAATCTTATCAAGCCACCAGAGAACTTCGAGCCTCTTTATATAACCTCTTGGGAATCGGAGCTAAAGATAACCCTATCTCACCAAGAAGTGAGTCAAGTGCTTGCCAACTCTCACGGTTTTTCCAGGTGTATTCTATTACAGGAGAATGCATTCAAGATTCTGGTACAAAACTCTGGAACGCTTGGTCCACCTAGGTTTAAGCAATACACCATTGTGTTGGAGATGTTCTGGTGCAATAGGATCTCTTGTGCATATTTTCTGGTTTTGCCCGGGTATTTCAACTTTCTGGAAAGATATTAATGGCTCACTTCGTTGTATGGGTTTGACACCAACAGATCTTACTCCTCAAGAGATTTTATTGTCACTCCCTTCGAAAACTTTTTGAATGGAAAATATGCTGGAATATTTAGCGGTTGCCATGTCGCGTTTGGAGAGCCCCTGTGTGCTTAAACATTGGAGCTCTCCCACAAGTGACCCCATTTTGGAAACTAGACGCCCCAAGGAACTTATCTAGATGCAGAGTGCTCACTTTGAACCCCCAGGTGCTTCACAATTGATCAGTAAATAAAAAAGGTACTTTTTTTTCACAAAAATTTTCTTTTAGCCTATTTTTTCATTTTCACATGGGCAACAGGATAAAATGGATCCTAAAATTTGTTAAGCAATTTCTCCTGAGTACACCGATACCTCATATGTGGTCATAAACCACTGTTTAGGCGCAAGGCAGGGTCCGGAAGCGAAGGAGCGCCATTTGACTTTACATTTATTACATTTATTACATTTATTTATACATGGTTATTATTTCACCCCTCAGTCGTCTTTTTTCTAGACTAAATAATCCTAATTTTGCTAATCTCTCTGGGTATTGTAGTTCCCCCATCCATTTATAAGTGTGACCTGCTGTCTTCAGCACGGGTCCCTGTCAGGACAGGAAACCCAACTGAAGCGAGGGAAAGGTACCGCCCTTTTATCTTCAGTAGGGTTCCTGTCCTGACTGGGCGGATCCCCTCTCTCATGTGTGCCATCATGGGAGACGGGAAAAAGGGTTTTCCACCAACATAGAAGAGGATTCTTTACAGTTAGGGTAGAGAGAATCTGGAATTCCCTTCCTGAGGAGGTGGTGATGGCAAACTCAGTCGAAGGGTTCAAGAGGGGCCTGGATGTCTTCCTGGAGCGTAACAATATTGTATCTTACAGTTATTGTTAGGTTTTTTAGACGGACATAGATCTGGGGATTTATTCTGACCGAATTTTATAGGCTGGACTGGATGGACTAATGTCTTTTTTCGGCCTTACTAACTGTTACTATGTTACTAAGGTCGAATGTACGACTGAAAACATTCAAGAATTTTGGAACTGGATGCTTTGTACAATAAAGGAACTGTTAAATTCAATTTTCCCTCTTGAGTGCCAAGTCTTTACTATAATCTATAGTGGATTGGATACCGTACTTCTGCACCTCCCTCTGTCATCGAGTGCTGTGTTTTTTCTAATTCATCCGCATCCATAGGCTTATATGGGTGCGAGTGAGCCGAGACTCTGCCATGTGTCAGTGGCAATCTCTGTATGCTACCATTTCACTCGGACACTGAAAACGTCTGGGGAAAAAAACCGTGATGGGAGCTGTCCCGTAGATGAATACTGGTCCGAGTGCTATGTGATGTTTTATTGCATAGCACTCGTCCGTATTCATCGCTGGAGTTACTCCGGCCTCAGGATGGGAGTCCTGCATTTGGGGCACGACAGGGGATATTAAGGACTGAACTATTCCACCCATCCTCCTATGCTGCCTTCTGAGGGTGATCTTCAGAGAAACAGGGATGAACCCCCCAATTTTTTATTACCTACACTGATTTTTTTCGTGAGCACTTTGTAATAGTCTGTGTCACATATATATTCTATTGGTGTTTGAATTAGTTTACCTGTTATATATTAAAAGTTAAGCTTTATGGTATCTCATGCTACAGAGTTATTGATCCTGGGCAATTGGTCCAAAGTGTCTATGGGAAATATGTGCACAGAAAACTTAGCATATCTGCAAGAAAAAGTGACAGGTTGTGTTTGAAGCACACACCCCAGGTCAGTTTACACTGCATAAAAAAAGCCCAGCGGGCAGGAGGTTTTTATAAATCCCATCCACATTGCTGAACTGTAAGAAGCTGTGTTTTTGATGGAACAAAAATATGTCGTGTCAAAAACGCAACAAAATCTCATTGTGGACACAGAGCCTAAGGCTGGAGTGGAGTCACATCGGATGCGATACAAGTAAGTTCTCCGTCTCCTCCATGGCCTGACTTGGTGTATATCGGACTGCACTGGGATGACATCCGAGTGCAGTGTGAAGTTTCACTAAGACCCTTTGCTAATCCTTTGCATCTAATTTGGTTGTGCCTTTTTTTGCTTTCTGCTTTGTTGCTAAGGTTCAGAGTACTCCCTGCTGGGGGCAGCGCTGGGCACCGCTCATACGTTACAGCTTGTGGCAGATTGTTCAGTCCCCTGGTGTGTTGTTTGAATTAGAGGCCTACCTAACTACCTACCTACCTTCACCTGTCTGAGCTTTCTATCGGCTTACAGCACCGAGGTGTGTCACAATGGAACATTGAAACACGTGTCACAATGGGCGTCCCAGACTGTCTTCCAGCAGTGCG
Source organism: Dendrobates tinctorius (assembly GCF_039654945.1). NCBI lineage: Eukaryota > Metazoa > Chordata > Amphibia > Anura > Dendrobatidae > Dendrobates > Dendrobates tinctorius. Next base: position 1,223 of record NW_027362453.1, on the reverse strand, counting down.
GCAGAAGCCAGCTTCAGTCTGTTGAGGGAGCCTCAGCAGACAGGTAGGGATGGGGGTATGCACACGTGTTGGTTTCAAAACCCAGCAACAGGAGAGATAAGGTTTCCAAAAACAGACTGAATTGAATCCAAAGCAAGTTGTCTTTTTAATATATCATTAAATTGACAGCTGGCCTGTGTGGTATTATTCAGTACTGAATATCTGGTCTAAACGTCTGGAGTAAGAGGCGTCTGGTAAGCAGCAGATACTGAACGTAATAACCTTGTTTTCAGTTGAGGAGCACTGGATTTCAAAATTGGGACTGAAGGAGCATCTCCTTCAGCAGCTGTACACACGCCCGGACACAGATGCATCGCTATTCCCCTGCACTCAAGTGCCTTTCTAACCAGCGCGTCCTCTCCTCCCGTGGCACACATACCTGGGCAGGACATACGTCCTCAAACAGTACCAGTCCCATATCAGGGACACAAGCCTGCTATGCACAACATGTGGCATATCCTCTAATTAAATCAGATCATTTTACCAGGACCTTTGTCAGTCCCAATTTTGAAATCCAGTGTTCCTCAACTGAAAACAAGTTTATTACCTTCAGTATCCGCTGCTTACCAGATGCCTCTTATTCCAGAGTTTAAGACCAGATTTTGGTTTCAATTCAATTCAGTCTGCTTTTGGAAACCTTATCTCTCCTGATGCTGGGTATTGTAACCAACAAGCATGCATACCAACCTCCCTACCTGTCTGCTGAGGCTCCCTCAGCAGACTGAAGCTGGCTGCTGTCGCACAGCTGGAAGACAGTCTGGGCCGCCCATTGTGACATGTGTTCCAATTGTTCCATTGTGACACCTGGCTGCTGTAAGCCAAGAGGATACTCAGACAGGTGAAGGTAGTTAGGTAGGTCACAAGAGGGAGACAATAGAACAAGTTTCACAATGGACGGTCCAGACTGTCTTCCAGCTGTGCGGCAGCAGCCAGCTTCAGTCTGCTGAGGGGGCCTCAGCAGACAGGTAGGGAGGATGGTATGCACACTCGTTGGTTACAATACCCAGCATCAGGAGAGATAAGTTTTCCAAAAACAGACTGAATTGAAACCAAAGCAAGTTGTCTTTTCAAAGCAATATTTTAATGCTTTTTGCAACTTTTGTTGCTCTGCATTAATTTTCCAAGTTGCACATTTCAAATGCCAAATGCATGTGGCTTGATTTAACTTGACCAACTCTGCTACA
>NW_027362452.1:0-76608 GCF_039654945.1 Dendrobates tinctorius | reverse complement strand
GAAACATGGACGGCCGCCTGTATCGCTGTCCGAGGAGGATTCTGAGGACTGCGTAGAGGAAGAGGAGGTGGAGGGGGACAAAGATCTATCCCGCCCCTTCTGCTTTGGCGAGGCCTCTGAATCGGAGCTCCTTCTACGGTTTCTTTTCTTTTTAAGGGCTGCCTTTAGGGAACCTTTCACCTCCTGATGTATTAACTCCTTCAGACTAGTCACCAAATCAGGGGTCTCCTCCTGTATAGTCCTGTTAATACAGTCAGCGCAGAGATCTTTCTGCCACTGATCTGCCAGCGGGTTTTTACATAGGGCGCATTCTCTATTTTTGGTTTTGCTGCTGGCCTTCCTCGCCCCCTAGTGATCAAACAGAGAAAATGGAACCCCATTACCATAAGGGTGACATTCACGTAGATCACTCACCACCGCTGTCAATCAGGGGTACCGATCTCGGAGGCTCCTCAGATGCACTCGTGACGTTTCTCTTGGACGTCCCAGAGTCATGCCGATTGCGTTTATGACTGCTGCTCCTACCACTTGAACGACTGCTCCTGGTATGTTGGTGGCTCGGCCTGGCATCTGGCGAGAGGTCTTGCTGCTGACGCTGCTGCTGTCGCTGCTGCTGTCGCTGCTGACGCTGCTCGTCTTGCCCCACTTCCATTCTGAAGCCTTGGGCATGAGTGCGTCTTCTGTGGTCATCCCCCTTATGTAAGGGGGATCCACTGCACTCTCCGCCTCCTCCGGTTACCCCCACAGCCCCTCCCCCCCGCCATACTGCCGGGATCTCTCTTCACCGATTGGCGTTCTTCACCATGGGCGCCGCCATCTTGAATTGTCGGCGCCGCCTCCCGAAGTCACGCCCCTTCCCCAGCGTGCCCTGCGCGTGACGTCAGAGGAGCGCGACCCGGAAGCGGCCGCTCCCTCAAGGCTCCTGAGCTGCTCCAGAGTAGGGAATCACCGGCAGAGGGGGAGAGGGCGGTGCGGCAGCCACGGCAGAGCCCCAGGACCCCCGCCGTGCTGTTCCTGCGCCCGCTCGGACGCTGAGCCCCGGAGGACCCGCGGACGGCGCTTCCTCCATCCCGACGCCCAGCGCTCAGGAGCCCAGCCTGATCTTCTACGCCGGCACGGGAGAGGGGCAGGTAAGTGTGACCTGCTGTCTTCAGCACGGGTCCCTGTCAGGACAGGAAACCCAACTGAAGCGAGGGAAAGGTACCGCCCTTTTATCTTCAGTAGGGTTCCTGTCCTGACTGGGCGGATCCCCTCTCTCATGTGTGCCATCATGGGAGACGGGAAAAAGGGTTTTCCACCAACATAGAAGAGGATTCTTTACAGTTAGGGTAGAGAGAATCTGGAATTCCCTTCCTGAGGAGGTGGTGATGGCAAACTCAGTCGAAGGGTTCAAGAGGGGCCTGGATGTCTTCCTGGAGCGTAACAATATTGTATCTTACAGTTATTGTTAGGTTTTTTAGAAGGACATAGATCTGGGGATTTATTCTGACCGAATTTTATAGGCTGGACTGGATGGACTAATGTCTTTTTTCGGCCTTACTAACTGTTACTATGTTACTAAGGTCTAATGTACGACTGAAAACATTCAAGAATTTTGGAACTGTATGCTTTGTACAATAAAGGAACTGTTAAATTCAATTTTCCCTCTTGAGTGCCAAGTCTTTACTATAATCTATAGTGGATTGGATACCGTACTTCTGCACCTCCCTCTGTCATCGAGTGCTGTGTTTTTTCTAATTCATCCGCATCCATAGGCTTATATGGGTGCGAGTGAGCTGAGACTCTGCCATGTGTCAGTGGCAATCTCTGTATGCTACCATTTCACTCGGACACTGAAAACGGCTGGGGAAAAAAACCGTGATGGGAGCTGTCCCGTAGATGAATACTGGTCCGAGTGCTATGTGATGTTTTATTGCATAGCACTCGTCCGTATTCATCGCTGGAGTTACTCCGGCCTCAGGATGGGAGTCCTGCATTTGGGGCACGACAGGGGATATTAAGGACTGAACTATTCCACCCATCCTCCTATGCTGCCTTCTGAGGGTGATCTTCAGAGAAACAGGGAAGAACCCCCCCCAATTTTTTATTACCTACACTGATTTTTTTCGTGAGCACTTTGTAATAGTCTGTCTCACATATATATTCTATTGGTGTTTGAATTAGTTTACCTGTTATATATTAAAAGTTAAGCTTTATGGTATCTCATGCTACAGAGTTATTGATCCTGGGCAATTGGTCCAAAGTGTCTATGGGAAATATGTGCACAGAAAACTTAGCATATCTGCAAGAAAAAGTGACAGGTTGTGTTTGAAGCACACACCCCAGGTCAGTTTACACTGCATAAAAAAAGCCCAGCGGGCAGGAGGTTTTTATAAATCCCATCCACATTGCTGAACTGTAAGAAGCTGTGTTTTTGATGGAACAAAAATATGTCGTGTCAAAAACGCAACAAAATCTCATTGTGGACACAGAGCCTAAGGCTGGAGTGGAGTCACATCGGATGCGATACAAGTAAGTTCTCCGTCTCCTCCATGGCCTGACTTGGTGTATATCGGACTGCACTGGGATCACATCCGAGTGCAGTGTGAAGTTTCACTAAGACCCTTTGCTAATCCTTTGCATCTAATTTGGTTGTGCCTTTTTTTGCTTTCTGCTTTGTTGCTAAGGTTCAGAGTACTCCCTGCTGGGGGCAGCGCTGGGCACCGCTCATACGTTACAGCTTGTGGCAGATTGTTCAGTCCCCTGGTGTGTTGTTTGAATTAGAGGCCTACCTAACTACCTACCTACCTTCACCTGTCTGAGCTTTCTATCGGCTTACAGCACCGAGGTGTGTCACAATGGAACATTGAAACACGTGTCACAATGGGCGTCCCAGACTGTCTTCCAGCAGTGCGGCAGAAGCCAGCTTCAGTCTGTTGAGGGAGCCTCAGCAGACAGGTAGGGATGGGGGTATGCACACGTGTTGGTTTCAAAACCCAGCAACAGGAGAGATAAGGTTTCCAAAAACAGACTGAATTGAATCCAAAGCAAGTTGTCTTTTTAATATATCATTAAATTGACAGCTGGCCTGTGTGGTATTATTCAGTACTGAATATCTGGTCTAAACGTCTGGAGTAAGAGGCGTCTGGTAAGCAGCAGATACTGAACGTAATAACCTTGTTTTCAGTTGAGGAGCACTGGATTTCAAAATTGGGACTGAAGGAGCGTCTCCTTCAGCAGCTGTACACACGCCTGGACACAGATGCATCGCTATTCCCCTGCACTCAAGTGCCTTTCTAACCAGCGCGTCCTCTCCTCCCGTGGCACACATACCTGGGCAGGACATACGTCCTCAAACAGTACCAGTCCCATATCAGGGACACAAGCCTGCTATGCACAACATGTGGCATATCCTCTAATTAAATCAGATCATTTTACCAGGACCTTTGTCAGTCCCAATTTTGAAATCCAGTGTTCCTCAACTGAAAACAAGTTTATTACCTTCAGTATCCGCTGCTTACCAGATGCCTCTTATTCCAGAGTTTAAGACCAGATTTTGGTTTCAATTCAATTCAGTCTGCTTTTGGAAACCTTATCTCTCCTGATGCTGGGTATTGTAACCAACAAGCATGCATACCAACCTCCCTACCTGTCTGCTGAGGCTCCCTCAGCAGACTGAAGCTGGCTGCTGTCGCACAGCTGGAAGACAGTCTGGGCCGCCCATTGTGACATGTGTTCCAATTGTTCCATTGTGACACCTGGCTGCTGTAAGCCAAGAGGATACTCAGACAGGTGAAGGTAGTTAGGTAGGTCACAAGAGGGAGACAATAGAACAAGTTTCACAATGGACGGTCCAGACTGTCTTCCAGCTGTGCGGCAGCAGCCAGCTTCAGTCTGCTGAGGGGGCCTCAGCAGACAGGTAGGGAGGATGGTATGCACACTCGTTGGTTACAATACCCAGCATCAGGAGAGATAAGTTTTCCAAAAACAGACTGAATTGAAACCAAAGCAAGTTGTCTTTTCAAAGCAATATTTTAATGCTTTTTGCAACTTTTGTTGCTCTGCATTAATTTTCCAAGTTGCACATTTCAAATGCCAAATGCATGTGGCTTGATTTAACTTGACCAACTCTGCTACATCAAGTACTCACCTATATATGGAAGGCATTGTATTATATTCAGTCTGCAATATAAATCATCTGTCTTGGCTTTTGCTATTTGGTAGGTACAGGTGTCATTAGCTGCAGTAATGTGTTTAGGTTTGGATGGATACATTTCTGCACACCCACCTGCTACAAGACCATCAGCGCCTTCCCTCATTACTTCAATGTGTAGTTAAGTTATTAAATTTCTACCAGATTCCTGACGCTTATGAATTCTTTAGTGAAACATTGTCTCCCCCTTGAGGCCCTCCAACTTCTAAATTTTGGGTATATGTATTCTATGACAAAGAATGAATTGGTCTGGTGTGTTTGCATCAGCGGCCTACCTAACCACCTACCTACCTTCACCTGTCTGAGTATCCTATTTACTTACAGCAGCCAGGTTTGTCACAATGGAACAATTGGAACCCGTGTCACATTGGGCGGCCCAGACGGTCTTCTAGCTGTGCGGCAGCAGCCAGTGTCAGTCTGCTGAGGGAGCCTCAGCAGACAGGTAGGGAGGGGGGTATGCACGCTTGTTTGTTACTATACCCAGCATCAGGAGAGATAAGGTTTCCAAAGACAGACTGAATTGAATTGAAACCAAAGCAAGTTGTCTTTTCAAAGCAATATTTGAATGCTTTTTGCAACTTTGGTTGCTCTGCATTAATTTTTTCTTTGGTAGGTACAGGTGTGAAAAGGTGCAGTGTACTCCCAGACGGCTCTTCCAACTTCAAGTTTTGGGTCTCTAAGCTGGATACATGGCCAGAGCTTAGCCAGTATGCATTGGAGGTGCTGGCTTGCCCTGCTGCCAGTGTATTATCGAAACACGTCTTTAGTGCCGCAGGTGGTATACTAACAGACCGTCGCACGCGACTATCCTCCGATAACGTTGACCTGCTTACTTTTCTGAAAATGAACAAGGGCTGGATCTCGCCAGAATTTGCCAGTCCTCTTCCAGAATAAACAATTGGTTGGCAACAGTATCCAGGTCTCCTGCTGTGTTCATGTTTCTACCACCTGAACTGTAATCCCTGGGATTCAACACAGCCAGTTGTTGCTAAGAAGTGCCATCTGCACAGAGAAAAATACTAGCTCCTGTGTTAGTGGGGTTCAGTAACGCCATCTGCTCCCCTGCTGTGTGGACGGCAAAGTCTCCTGCTGCCTCCACATGCAAACTAGATCATATTTTCTACTTGCACCAAGTAGGTCTCAGCATGCGCCATGATTGATCCTGGGCTCCAACGTTGCCAGTTGTTGCTCAGAAGTGCCGTGCACACAGAGAAAAACACGAGCTCCTGTGTTTGTGGGGTGCAGTAACACCAGCTGCTCCCCTGCTGTGTGGATGGCAAAGTCTCCTGCTCCCTCCAAAATCACACTACATCAGCTTTTCAACTTGCTCCATGTAGGCCTCAGCATACACCATGATTCACACTGGGCTTCAACACAGCCAGTTGTTGCTCAGAAGAACCATCTACACAGAGAAAAACACATGCTCCAGTGTTAGTCGGGTGCAGTAATGCCAGCTGGTCCCTTGCTGTGTGTACGGCAATGTCTACTGCTGCTTCCACATTCAGACTACAACTGATTTTTAACCGTGCTCCAATTAGGCCTCTGGCTCCAGTGTCTCTAGTATTTACCCTGGCCTTCAACACCACCAGTTGCTGCTCAAAAGTGCAGTCTGCACAATCAACACTTGTTCCTGTGTTACTGGTGTTCTGTAACGTCAGTTAATCCCCTGATGTGTGCCCGGCAATGTCTTCTGCTCTGTCCACATTCCCACTACTAGTTGATTGTGCAGACTGCTTTTTTGAGCAGCAACTGGCAGTGTTGGAGGCCAGGGTAAATACTAGAGACACTGAAGCCAGAGGCTTAATGGGAGCACGGTTAAAATCAGTAGTAGTCTACAACCGATATTAAACTTGATGAAATTAGGCCTCAGCCTACACCCTGATTGACCCCGAGCTCCAACATCGCCAGTTGCTGCTCAGAAGTGTCTTTGACATGGGTACTCTCTCCTGCCCATCCTGGTTCCAGCACGCCTGCTGTTTCCGGGTAGTGTCAACGTCACTTTGCCAACAAAACGTTGTCCTGTTGTGTTGCGGCCGGGTTAACCGCGTCTATGGTGCCTGCAGTTTAGGTGCTTCCAATGTGGGCTGCGGGTTCTGGTAATAAAGGCTGGTTCCTTAGTGCCAATAGGACAAGCACCCCTGTAAGGACTATGGGTTTTGGTAGCTGTGGCCGGCTCGCGACCTTGCAACTTTGTTTTTCATGGGTACCTTCTGCTACCCATCCGGCTTCCAGCACCGTCAGCTGGTTCCAGGCAGAGCCTTTGGCCTAGGTGCCTCCTTCTCGGTATCCGAGTTCCAGCAACGTCAGCTGGTCTTTGGTAGTGCTTTCTAGCACAGGTACCTCCAGCTTAGTAACCGGGTTCCAGCACCGTCAGCTGGTTCTCGGCTGTGTCTTTGGCACAGGTACTACCTCCTGCCCATCCTGGTTCCAGCACGCCTGCTGTTTCTGGGTAGTGTCAATGTCACTTTGCCAACAAAATGTTGTCCTGTTGTGTTGCGGCCGGGTTAGCCGAGCAACGTATGCTGGTCCTTGGTAGTGCTTTCTAGCACAGGTACCTCCTGCTTAGTAATCATGCTCCAGCACCGTCAGCTGGTCCTCGGTAGTGTTATTGATTCTTGTTCCTTCTGCTGCCCCTCCGGGTTCCAGCACGTCAGCTGGTTCCAGGCAGAGCCTTTGGCCTAGGTGCCTCCTTTTCGGTATCAGAGTTCCAGCAACGTCTGCTGGTCCTTGGTAGTGCTTTCTAGCACAGGTACCTCCTGCTTAGTAATCGTGCTCCAGCACCGTCAGCTGGTCCTCGGTAGTGTCATTGATTCTTGTTCCTTCTGCTGCCCCTCTGGGTTCCAGCACCGTCAGCTGGTTCTCGGCTGTGTCTTTGGCACGGGTACCCCCTCCGGCCCAGCCTGGTTCCAGCACGCCAGCTGTTTCCGGGAAGTGTCAACGTCACTGTCACCAATACGTTGTCCTGTCGTGTTGCGGTCGGGTTAGCCGAGTCTATGGTGCCTGCAGTTTAGGTGCTTCCTATGTGGGCTGTGGGTTCTGGTAATAAAGGCTTTTTCCATAATGCCAATAGGACAAGGGGTTAGGACTGTGGGTTTCGGTAACTGCGGCTGGCTCACGACCTTGCAAATTTGTTTTTCATGGGTACCTTCTGCTGCCCTTCCGGGTTCCAGCACCGTCAGCTGGTTCCAGGCAGAGCCTTTGGCCTAGGTGCCTCCTTCTCGGTATCCGAGTACCAGCAATGTCTGCAGTTACTTGGTAGAGCTTTCTAGCACAGGTACCTCCTGCTTAGCAACCGGGTTCCAGCACCGTCAACTGGTCCTCGGTAGTGCCATTGGCTCTTGTGCCTTCTGCTGCCCTTCCGGGTTCCAGTAGCGTCAGCTGGTTCCAGGCAGAGCCTTTGGCCTAGGTGCCTCCTTCTCAGTATCCGAGTTCCAGCAACGTCTGCTGGTCCTTGGTAGTGCTTTCTAGCACAGGTACCTCCTGCTTAGTAACCGGCTTCCAGCACCGTCAGCTGGTCCTCGGTAGTGCCATTGGCTCTTGTTCCTTCTGCTGCCCTTCCGGGTTCCAGCACAGTCAGCTGGTTCTCGCTAGTATCATTTGCTCTTCCAGCTTCTGCTGCCCTTCCGGGTTCCAGCACCATCAGCTGGTTCCAGGCAGAGCCTTTGGCCTAGGTGCCTCCTTCTCGGTATCTGAGTTCCAGCAACGTCTTCTGGTACTTGGTAGTGCTTTCTAGCACAGGTACCTCCTGCTTAGTAACCGGGTTCCAGCACCGTCAGTTGGTCCTCAGTAGTTCCATTAGCTCTTGTTCCTTCTGCTGCCCTTCCGGGTTCCAGCACCGTCAGCTGGTCCTCGCTAGTTCCATTGGCACTTGCAGCTTCGGCTACCCATCCGGATTCCAGCACCGTCAGCTGGTTCTCGGCAGTTCCTCAGCCTTCTTGTACATTCTGCTACATTTCCAAGTTCAAGCTTTTAGAAATGTTTTCTGTTTATTATCACTCTGGATCTCCCTGAAGATGACGACCCGGAAGACTATCCCGAAGAAGACCAAAAAGATGACCCTGAAGAAGATGACCAAGAGGACTAAGAGCATGAAGACAACCACCAAGATACAGAACAACTAGAGACAGAAGACCAAGAAGCAGAAGAAAAAGCAGAAGAACATTAAGCATAAGACTAAAAATCAGAGCAAAAGATATTATCTAAATTATAAGCAGAAGACGACTAAGCAGTGTATGGGGATGAGTCCGTTCCTCCTCGTGGTGCCTCTGGAAAATGCCTGCTACTGCAGGCCAAGCTGAACGCGGACAAATCCTGTTGTAAATCTTTTGTGACAGGCAGAAAGGAAGGTGTAATCTTCAAACTTTTATACATAACAACTACAGGAATGACTGTCACAAATAAGAATATGATGAAGAAGAAGAATGGGAAGAAGATGAGGAAGTAGAATATGAAGAATAGTTGAATAAGAAGAATATGAAGAATGTAAAAAAAGAATAATAGGAAGATGGTGAAGAAGAAGTTGATTAAAAAGATGGTGCTGCTGCTGAGGATGATGAAGGAGAAAGTGTGGGAGAAGTAAAAAAAGAAGGTGAAGAGCATGGAAGTAGTGAAACTTACATATCTGACAAAATATAGAAAAGGTTAACATAGTCAATATTTTTGTAACTCCGAACGTCTTTAAAAAAAAAAATTAATTCCTGCTATTCCATTTGATTGGGCTAAACCTCTATGCCTTTAATGTCTCGTCCACCTCCCCCAATACATTCTACATTATTCTTAGTTGTTTTTCTTCATGTAGAATTAACCTACAAGGAAAGAAAGGGTTTTTTTTAATTCCAATATTTCTGTCCCATTGACTTGAATTTGGCTTCCGGTATCGGAATCGGCGATACCCGATACTTTTGTGATATCGATCCGATATTTCACGATATCTGATGGTATCGCTCAACACTATTGACCAGCGATTTCTCATTTTTGCAACACCATTTTATTTTTACGGACCACATCACATTTGAAGTCACTTTGAGGGGTCTATATGATAGAAAATACCAAGAAAATACCAAAAAGTGACACAATTCTAAAAACTGCACCCCTCAAGATGCTCAAAACCACATTCAAGAAGTTTATTAACCCTTCAGGTGCTTCACAGGAATTTTTTGAATGTTTAAAAATAAAAAATGAACATTTAACTTTTTTTCACAAAAAAATTACTTCAGGTTCAATTTTTTTATTTTACCAAGGGTATCGGGAGAAATTGGACTGGAAATGTTTTTGTGCAATTTGTCCTGAGTACGCCGATACCTGAATTGTTGGAAGGAACCACTGTTTGGGCGCATGGCAGAGCTCGGAAGGGAAGGAGCGCCGTTTGACTTTTTCAATGCAAAATTGGCAGGAATTCAGATTGGACGCCATGCCACGTTTGTAGAGCCCCTGATGTGCCTAAACAGTGGAAACCCCCCACAGGTGACCCCATTTTGGAAACTAGACCCCCCAATGAACTTATCTAGGATTTTCTTCTCCAATAATGAGGGAAGAAAAAAAGCTGGGGTAGCCATTGCCTTTCATAAGGATCTATCCGTGGTAATTTCAGACGTACATAAAGACAACAAAGGCAGACAGCTGGCCATTAACTTTTCTTTAGAGGGTATAGAATATACTGTGGTCAATGTGTACACCCCCAATATAAGACAAATTAATTTTCTTAACAAAGTTAAGAGAAAACTCTCTAGCTTTAGCAAAGGACAAATTATATGGGGAGGAGACTTCAACTGTATTGTAAACCCAGACACTGACTGTTCTTCCTCAGATTTACACTCCTATAGTATGAAGCAGAGGAAGTGGCTGGAAGACTCCAACCTACACGATAGCTGTAAAATATTAAACCCCACCTCAAAAGAATATACCCGATTCTGCCCTCACAACAAATCTTATACCAGAATAGACCACATATTTACCAGTTTCTCATTACTAGATCTATACGTAGATTTCCAAACTGGTCCTATCACATGGTCAGACCATGCTCCTATTCTGTTGACACTTTGTGTCTCCTCACTAGACCAAAGACATTACAACTGGAGATACAGCAAATTTGTTGTAGACTCCTCAGACAATATAACATTAATAAGAAATACTCTGATGGATTACTTTAGAGAGAACAAATCCCAGGAGATCACACCTGAGACTTTATGGCTGGCGCATAAGTGTGTCATCAGGGGACATTTGATCCAGATGGCCTCAAGACAAAAGAGAGCGCAAACAAAAAACATTACTAGAACACATCACAAAATTAGAGGGTCTAGCCAAAGCAGATAAAAATTTAACCAAATATAAAGAGTTATATTCTCTCAGACTGGAATTAAGAAACCTTCTTATAAATATCTATGAGAAAAAGACTCTGTTCAACAGAGCAGGGTTTTATATAAATAACAATAAAACTTCAAGAAGTATGGCCAACAGATTTAAACCTATAAATAAGAAGCACTTAATCAAAAAAATATCCCAGAATTCACTAACTATAGAAAAACCAAAAGAAATAGCCTTGGCCTTTGAGAAATTTTATTCTAATTTATACAACATAGGGGAAAATGGGGCTAATCCCCCTCCTACAGAAGAGACGATAAAATTTTTTCTAGATAATGTAAAACTAGGATCTCTATCTCCAGATCAGAGAGAACTCCTTGACACACCTTTCTCGGAAGACGAGGTCTCTCTTGTGATCAATAATCTGAAAAGTAACAAAGCTCCAGGCCCTGACGGTTTTCCAATAGAATATTACAAAACATTTCAAAAAGACCTTGTCCCATATCTAACAAATATTCTTAATTTCATAAGGTCAAGAGGTATATGTAGTGCAGACATGCTGAGGGCCACAATAGTGGTAATTCCTAAGCCGGACAAAGACTCTACAAAAATCAAAAACTATAGACCCATATCCCTTTTGAATGCAGATATTAAAATTTATGCAAAAATATTAGCGGAGAGGGTACAGAATGTTATTCCTTACCTTATACATCCCGATCAGGCGGGTTTTGTAAAACATAGACAAACCTCTGACAGCTCTAGAAGCATTCTGCACCATTTACATTTATGCAACAAGAAAAATATTCCCAGTCTGTTTATAGCCCTTGATGCCGAGAAGGCTTTTGACCGTGTCAATTGGGCTTACGCCTTCGCAGTACTTGAAAGGATGGGTTTTAGTGGGGAGATGATAAAGGGAATTCGAGCTCTTTATTCTCAGCCATCTGCCTCTGTACTGGTCAATAGCACTATGTCTGAAAAATTCTTTATAACAAATGGGACAAGACAGGGTTGCCCCCTGTCCCCAATTATTTTAATTTTGAGTCTGGAGCCACTGGCTCAAATGATAAGAGACTCGGGTAGGATACGGGGTGTCCGGCTGGGAGATTCAGAGCATAAAATAAATCTATATGCGGATGACATCATCCTCACATTGACAGACCCTGTTGCCTCTCTGAAGCAGACTTGGGACATCATAGACCTGTTTGGATCGGTTTCATATTACAAGCTTAACATAAAGAAAACTAATGTTTTGTCACTTTTTATTCCAGCACCCATTAAGCAGCAACTAAGAGACAGATACCCTTTCAATTGGGACTGTACTAAGATTCCATATCTTGGAATATGGCTCACAGGTAATCTCACACACATGGGTGAGGTGAACACTGAATGTCTTTTGCAGTCTCTCGAGATCAAGTTGGGAGAACTGTCAAAGACCCCGGCCACTTGGATGGGTAGAATAGTTCTGTACAAAATGTTCTGCCTCCCAAAGGTATTGTTTTTCTATAGAAATGTACCTTTACCTCTCTCAATGCAGTCTATACAGAAACTCACCTATCAAATGAATAAATTTATATGGAACAACCAAAAATCAAGAGTGAGGAAACATACTCTGCTCAAATCCAAAGAAAATGGTGGGATAGCCCTCCCAGACCTAGAGGCATACTACTTTGCTACCATGGCTGAGCTAACAAAAATGTGGTTTACGGGGTGGACCGAGATGGGGTGGCCAGAAATTGAGAGAAATCTGATGCCTAACAAAGAGCCACTACTATACATATCTTATTTTCTCCTCCACAGGAAAGAGATTACATATATAGAGAACCCAATACTTTAGGGCTTCTATGATTTGCTGGTCACATTTGTGCAGGAGGAAGTTTAAGGCTTACCCTCATTCGACTAAACAGTTGAGAATTCCCTTTTTGTCGCCTGTCAGAGTCTCTTTGAGACCATTGTTTGACAGCTGGACAAAATTCTCCATCATGTTTGTTGATGATTTACTTGACAACAATAGAGTCATACCTTTTGAACTGGTTAAAACCAAGTTTGGAGTCCCCAATACTGAGTACATGACATATCTCCTGCTCAAAGAGGAGTATAGTAATTATAAGAAAAACTTCTGTGGAGTGATCATGATTAACCATACTATTTACAATTTTTTAATTAACACCTCCCAGCCACAAGAGTTTCTTGAAACCCTTATACACTATTCTAAATAACAAATACACCTTTTCCAATAAAGGATGTTTTGAAAAGTGGGAAACCACTCTACAGAAACAAATAAAAAATTCCCCAATGGACAACATTATTCAAAATAGCGGCAAAAGCCACAAAATGTATGAATATTCTTGAGACTCATTATAAGCTGGTCCATAGATACTATCTCACTCCGAATAGACTCAGATATTTTGGAGGAGGGGGGTCTGGACTATGCTGGTGCGGATGTGGATCACAAGCTGACTTGCTTCATGTGTTTTGGGGATGCCCTATCTTAAAAGTATATTGGCTCAAGGTTTTTCAATTAATCTCGATTATATGTAACTGTCGTGTCCACCCACACCCAGCTCTAGCCTTGTTACTCATTGGAATCTATAGGTTTAAAAAAGAAAAATTTCTGGTCGCTCATATTCTAATGTCTGCTGTGTATCTAATAGCGAAAGGTTGGAACAACATGCAACCACCTGATGTTGCTACATTGATTATGTTGGTCGACAAACATTACACATATGAAAAAATTCATTAATAATTTATCAATAAAACTATTTGGAGATAGATGGAATAAATGGTTTGAACTTAAATCTAAAATAGAAAATGTTTTCATATCTTGAACCCTTTTTTTTCTTCCTTTTCTCACTCATATCATGCTCAAAAACTTCATATTTCCAGATGCCCGCCGGTGTTTCTACATTTGCCTATTGGTTGATTTGTTTATTGTTGATTACATTCATCTCAAGTGTCTTTGATTTTGATACATGATGGAAAATAGTACCATATTGTATTGTTACACAATGTTTAAAATGCCATATGGAAATGACTCACACTATATGAATGTATGTTTTATATTTCTGTTATCTTGAAAAACCTTAATAAAAACATTGTTTAAGAAAATTCAAAACATTCATTATTCAATAGAGCCCAATAGGAAAAAGCAGCGTTTTGAATGAACAATCACATTTCTTGGTAGAATCATGCAGGATTGAAATTTTTGATGTTTTTTTACTCCTCTCAACAGCCCAAACAAGTTTCTAAAAGGATGAGTTTGCAACTACTTTACTTTTGGAGAAAATTCAAAACATTCATTATTCAATAGAGCCCAATATAGCAAAAAGCAGCGTTTTCAATGAACACTCACATTTCTTGGTAGAATCGTGCAGGATTGAAATTTTTGATGTTTTTCTACTCCTCTCAACAGCCCAAACAAGTTTCTAAGAGGATGAGTTTGCAACTACTTTCTTTTGGAGAAAATTCAAAACATTCATTATTCAATAGGGACCAATAGCAAAAAGCAGCGGTTTGAATGAACAATCACATTTCTTAGTTGTTATAGTTATATGATGCACATACACATTATGCGAATTGCTAAAAAAAAAATTTTATTACTTGCATAGTGTGCTTATAATTGACACATATGTGTGTGCCTTTGCACTCTATGTCAGGCATATTCACTTTAACGGTTCATACACACCGCTATAATTATTTCAGTATCATTATATTTTATCCCCTCACTTTCAACACTTGCTATCACTTTAAATAGTGATTATTATTCTTCATAATTATTTTATTTTCTTGTCCTCACTTGAGCGCATGCCCAGTTCTGTCCTCCCTAGGAGCCTTCTGACGTGCTCAGTCTGGTATGTGGCTGTCTCTGGCTGTTTTGCAGCTTGAGCCGCTTTCATGCTGATGAGCGCTGATCATAGTCTCCCTGTTCATAGTGGGGACTCAACAGCGCATGCGCCGATAATGATGTGGACGTTTAGAACTGAATACTATTAACGTCATTCTGGACACTACAGCGCAGGTCCTGAATTTTACAAGCTTTATTAGGGAAAGCGGTTTATTGGTTGACGGCACTATATAAACTAGATCCGGGGCAATTGTAAACCACGCCTCCTGAGGAAGCTGCGGCGTAACGCGCGTAGAGGTGGCAGGTTTTACAGCGACATACACAGCACATGTAATTTGTTACTTTCTAATGCAGTCCTTGTATCTTACTCTGGAATTTGTATAGACAGTTTTTACTCTGTGTACACTTAACGCCTTCCAGGCTTATTTGATACAAGGCACTTATGCACTTTATATTCAGCAGTTTACTCTGGGCACTTATTGTATGCAAAACCTTATCTGGGCATACATATGTAAATGTGGAGTTTGCTGTTTACTATGCATTCTATTTGTGAAAGGAAAGCAAAGAAATTACATGTTTTATACAGATAAAAACTTTATTAACTGTCAAGGTGCTGGTTTAATTATATTGTGTTTATGTCTGCTGTAACTTGCATTTAGCATTTATGCTGCTCTGTTAATTATTCTAAATAAATTAATTATTTAGCTTGAAAAACTCCAATTTTGATCTCTTGTGATGCTTAATAGCTCATTTATGAGATTTTTTTTGCTATTATATTTCCAGTGAGTTGAGCCTTTGCAGAATTTTTTCCAGTATTTGGGATATATTTGTACTTTATCCTATATACAGTATGAGCCTGTACATTGCTTCCTATATACAGTATGAGGCCGCATATAGCCTTCTATATACAGTATGAGGCCGCATATAGTCTCCTATATACCGTATGAGACTGCACATCGCTTCCTATATACAGTATGAGGCCACATATAGCCTCCTATGTATGGTATGAGCCTGCACATCGCTTCCTATATACAGTATGAGGCCGCATATAGCCTCCTATATACAGTATGAGCACCCACATATAGCCTCCTGAATACAGTTTTTGCCTCCTATATACAGTATGAGCCTGCACATAGCCTCCTCTATACAGTATGAGCCTGCACAAAGCCTCCTATATACAGTATGAGCCTGTACATCACTTCCTATACACAGTATGAGGCCGCATATAGCCTTCTATATACAGTATGAGCACCCACATATAGCCTCCTACGTACAGTATGAGCCTGCGCATTGCATCCTATAAACAGTATGAGCCTACAAATCACTTCCTATATACAGTATGAGCCCACATATAGCCTCCTGAATACAGTGTTGGCCTCCTATATACTGTGTGAGTCCCCATATAGCCTTCTATATACAGTATGAGCCTGCACATTGCTTTCTATATACAGTATGAGGCCACACATATAGCCTTCTATATACAGTATGAGGCCGCATATAGTCTCCTATATACAGTATGAGCCTGCACATCGCTTCCTATATACACAATATGAGCCCACATAGCCTCCTATATAAAGTATGTGCCTGCACATCGCTTCCTATATACAGTATGAGGCCGCATATAGCCTCCTATATACAGTATGAGCATCCACATATAGCCTCTTATGTACAGTATGAGCCTGCGCATTGCTTCCTATAAACAGTATGAGCATCCACATAGCCTCCTATGTACAGTATGAGCCTGCACATCGCTTCCTATAAACAGTATGAGCCTGCAAATCGCTTCCTATATACAGTATGAGCCCACATATAGCCTCCTGAATACAGTGTTTGCCTCCTATATACAATGTGAGTCCCCATATAGCCTCCTATATACAGTATGAGCCCCTATATAGCATCCCATATCTAACTGCATTTACCTTGGTATCATTAATTTTCTATGAGACTGCTCTGTTCTCATATTGTGCATTTATGCATTTAGTAGGGCTTAATGGAATGATTGCGCTTGTTACACATCAACTCTAGATGCGCTCACTTATTAGACTTTGGTTGGGGCAACTTTAAAATATAATAATGATAATGGTCCTGTCTAGTGACAAGTTTATTTTACAGGCTTCTGGAGAAAGGCACAATACCAGTCATTCAAGGGTTAATTCTTTGGAACACTGAGAGGGACTTTCTAGCCAATGAAACCACAGTATAAAACACCTGTGATAACTATGGCGACTGCGCTGATGTCATAAACACATGCATCTACGATGCAGGAGAAGATTCCAGAACCACAAGTCATTTAGCCGTAGACGGAGCCATACTTGATGTGTCTGGAGACCTGGAGCTTCATCACTCCACAATGGGAGGAAGGGGACACCGCCTAGCCAGCCAGATCAGCCATAGCGCCTAGCCAGCCAGATCAGCCATACCGCCTAGCCAGCCAGATCAATGGGGTGACAGATGTTGCAGCCAGATCTCCCTCACGTCCGGTACTCGCCGCCTTCACTTTATGTGTACGGCCTGGAGAGGTCGCATTAGGCTTCTCCAAAACAAATATGACACAATGTACAAATTCAGGTACAATTTGCTGTTACATGTTGGCACTAACCTTCTAAGCCCAAGGGAAGGGCAGTCCTGCAGCCATGGTTCCCTAGAGGTTTCCACCACAGGGGGTTTTTCCTCTCCTGAGTGCTGAAGGACGATTCTTCATGAGTCGGGGGTTCTGCCATTTAAGGTGTCTCTTTCATAGTAATTGGCTGATTCTAAATTTCAGACACTGAAAGAAATAATAATGATGAGATTTGGAATAAAATTCGGTCAATTTAACATCCAATAAAAGTGTTTTGTGTGTTACTTTCACAATCTTCGGTTGGTGAGATTTTGTTGGGGATCAGGATCCAGCATCTATGATCAAGCCATGAAGCCAGATATGAAGTCAGAGCAATTTAACCCTGCGCTGGAAGACAGGACGGAGCAGAGATGACAAAGTGTGACTGTACAATTAGCACAAGTTCACACTCTTCCTCCCATTCAGATACACGAGGGGATTCAGGGCCGAGTTGGGACTAAAAAGCAGCCCTGGCACACAAAATTCACCAGCCCACATACAATAAGTGTCCTCAACCCAAATCGTAGAACACTGATAGGTCATGTAGGATTTTGCTTTATCCGTTACCAGGGCTGAAACAAAGTATTTTGGGTGCCCAAGGCAGATGAAGCCGAAGGCGCCCATTTTGCATCTCTACCCAGCTAATAAGGTAAGGGAGAAAACAAGGGGAACTGCTACCTTGGATCTAATTCTTATAAACAGCGAGGAAATGGTTGAGGAGGTAAAAGTGGCTGGGACCCTACGAGGTAGCGACCATGCTATTTTAGAATTTTGGATAACTAGAGGCGGAAGACCTGTGAAGACTCAGACGTCAAGGTTAGATTTCAGAAAGGCAGATTTTAAGGGATTCAGAAAGAGAATTGGAGGGATCCAATGGCTGGATATCCTTAAAGACAAAAATGTCCAGGAAGGATGGGAAATCTTGAAAAATGAAATTCTCAAAGCACAGTTGTTAACAATTCCGAAAAGAGGGAAGAATAGGAAGCATTTAAGGAAACCAGGATGGATGAACACAGAACTTAAGCACATGCTAAAAAGGAAGAAAAAAATGTTTATAAAATGGAAAGAGGGAGGCATATCTAAAGAAGAATATAATGCTGTCTGCAGAACCTGCAGGACACAAATCAGATTACTAAAGCTGAAAATGAATTGAGGCTTGCAAGAGATGTCAAAAGCAATAATAAAGGATTTTGGGGATATGTCAAAAGTAAAAGAAAAGTCAAAGATGCTATAGGATTTTTACAGGATGAAAATGATGAAATGGCTTACCAGGATGTTGAGAAGGCTGAACTTTTATATTCCTATTTTGCATCTGTTTTCTGTCAGAAAGGAAATGTAACATCAACTGTTATTCACTGTCCTATTAAGGGAATAGAAGAATCCAGGATATCTATAAACAGAAAGATAGTGAGGAAACACTTAGCTAACCTAAATGAATTCAAGTCTCCAGGTCCAGATGAATTACACCCCAGAGTACTGAAGGAGATAGCAGAAGAAATTTTTGAACCCCTCTCCATAATCTTTGAAAATTCTTGGAGAACAGGAGAAGTGCCAGAAGACTGGAGAAGAGCAAATGTTGTTCCTATCTTCAAAAAGGGGAAGAAGGTGGACCCAGGCAACTATAGGCCGGTGAGTCTGACTTCTATACCAGGAAAGATCTTTGAACAAATTATTAAACAACATGTATGTCAATACCTGGATAAGAATGAAGTGATTAAACAGAGTCAGCATGGGTTTGTAACTAATAAGTCATGTCAGACTAATTTAATTTCCTTCTATGACGGTATTACTGATTGGGTGGATCAAGGAAATGCTGTAGATATAGTATATCTTGACTTCAGCAAAGCATTTGACAAAGTCTCTCATACAATCCTTATTGAAAAAATGACTAAGTATGGAATGGACAAGGCAACTGTTAGGTGGATTCATAACTGGCTTAGTGATCGGACCCAAAGAGTGGTCGTAAATGGCTGCACATCCAGTTGGAAGAATGTGTCAAGTGGGGTACCACAGGGCTCTGTCCTGGGCCCTGTATTGTTCAACATCTTTATCAACGATTTAGATGAAGGAATTGAGGGTAAACTGATTAAATTTGCTGATGACACAAAGCTAGGAGGGATAGCTAATACTAGAGAAGAGAGAGAGAGGATTCAAAAAGATTTAAATAAACTGGAGAAGTGGGCAGCAACTAACAGAATGGTTTTTAACAGGGAGAAATGCAAAGTACTACATCTGGGCAATAAAAATGAAAAAAGCATATATAGAATGGGAGGAATAGGGCTAAGTGACAGCACATGTGAAAAAGACTTGGGTATACTAATAGATCACAGACTGAATATGAGTCAACAGTGTGATGCAGCAGCAAAAAAGGCAAATGCAATTCTAGGATGTATTAACAGAAGCATACAGTCTAGATCACGTGAAGTCATTATTTCCCTCTACTCCTCTTTGGTCAGACCTCATCTGGAATATTGTGTCCAGTTTTGGGCACCACATTTTAAAAAAGACATCAACAAACTGGAGCAAGTTCAGAAAAGAGCGACCAGAATGGTGACCGGTCTGCAAACCCTGTCTTATGAGGAAAGGTTGCAGGATTTGGGAATGTTTAGTTTGCAAAAGAGAAGACTGAGAGGAGACTTAATAGCTGTCTACAAATATCTAAAGGGCTGTCACATTGTAGAAGGATCAACTTTATTCTCATTTGCACAAGGAAAGACTAGAAGCAATGGGATGAAACTGAATGGGAGGAGACACAGATTAGATATTAGAAAAAACTTTTTGACAGTTAGAGTGATCAATGAGTGGAACAGGCTGCCACGAGAAGTGGTGAGTTCTCCTTCAATGGAAGTCTTCAAACTGAGGCTGGACAGACATCTGACTGGGATGATTTAGCGAATCCTGCTTTGAGCAGGGGGTTGGACCAGATGGCCCAGGAGGTCCCTTCCAACTCTACGATTCTATGATTCTATGATTCTTCCCTTTTCCATTAGGTCTATGACATCATGTGATTAATAACTAATGAGCTGAATCCTTCTAAGTCAGGCCCATATACATTTGTATCTCATGAACCTACAACTCCCAGTATGTCCTTAACAATGGTAAGGAGATGCTGGGAGTTATCAGTCTTTATCAGACTGTGGACTATACAGGAACCATAGTACTGATGAGACGCAGTCAGTACCAATAGCTAAAAATGTACATCCTGGTACCTTATAGGTGACCTCTTCTCAGATTGAGTCTTTTCTTTCTCTTAGGCCTGTTTCACACTTCAGTTTTCTGGCGTTAGTCAAAATCCGCCAGTGTGCAAAAACGGATCCGTTTACGTTTTGTGGCAAACGGATGCAACTGGATCTGTTTTTTGTACGGATCCGCTTTAGACGCTAGTGCATGAAATTTAAAGTAAGGCCTGTTTCACGAGAGAGAGAGATTTAGCTGCCAGAATGGGATTTGGGGTTAAATATCATGAAAGGACATTCATTCGGGCATGTTCAGTATAAAAAGGAGGATCCGTTGGCGGATTCCTTCAATTAACGGTTGGCAACGGATCCACCGCCTTTTCTCATCCACATCTCGCTTCTTAAGGCCCCTTTCACACTCCAGTCTTTTGCAATCAGTCACAATCTGTCAAAGTGTTCAGATCCGTCAAGTGGACGGATCCTGCGTATATTGCAAAAAACTGATGCACTGGATCCGTTTTTATGACTGATCCGTTGTAGCAGCCTTGCTGTAGGAATTAAAGAAACAGAATTCTGGAGAGAGAGAGGGATTTTGTGCCAGAATAGAAAAAGCAGCCGCAGGGGTAAAATAAAGGAATTAAAATGATTCCGGGCATGCTCAGTTTTAAAAGACGGAATCCGTCGCTATCCGACTTTTCGACGTACACAAAAAACATTCATCTGTCCGTTGTCTCCGGCCGACGGACAGAGAATTTCTGACGGATCTGTTGGACGACGGATGAAACGTGTGGCCATCCGTCACAATCTGTCACTAATACAAGTCTATGAGAAAAAAAACGGATCAAGCATGAAAAAATGATGGAAAGCCAAAATTAAAAATATATATATTGTATACCAAATTATAATGTGATGACATAAAAATCTGAATAATAAATATATCAATACATCTTGCCAAAATTAGTATATTATCAACACAAAAAATAGAATAAAAAATATATATCAAAAAGTGCTAAGTGCTAAAATATAAAATCTGAATACATACAATAAATAAATCAATACATCTTGCCAAAATTTGTATAATATCAGCACCAGAAAAAAATAAATAAAAAATATGTAAAAAAAAAATGCTAAGTGCTAAAATATATCGCTCAAAAAACTTTTCTATTAATAATGTGTAAGTTAAATATATAGTGTAGACAATAATATCGTGAAAAGTACTACCATAATATTCTAAAAATTGCACTAAAAAGTGCTATAGTGCTGTAAAACAAAAATTGCGCAAAAGTGAAAAGTATTGCAAGATATAGAATTAAATCCACTGTAAATGATTCAGTACTATAAAGTGCTGGAGGACAAAACATTCAATGCACATTGAAAATAAATGAATATACAAGTATAACCAAGAAATAATGCTCTACAAAAAGCACTGCAGTGCTATAGATGAATTGCAGAGTACTGCAAAATATGAGGGATAAATACAAATGAAAGTTTACGTATACTAAAATATGCCAAGATATAAATTACTATAATATGACCCAGTAATATAAGGTGTTATAGTGCTACACCGCCATACACATTAAGTTTGGAGCTGTGACCAAGCTCACCCCAGCCAACAGCGCTTGACACTGGACGCCAGAGTCCGTGGCTGCACGGGTACAACAGTCCCAGCAGCCAAATCCGGAGGGCAGGAGACTGCAGCCCTCCTGACCCAATCACACACCTGAATGCACAGCAGCATACCAGAGCCAGAGCCACCACGAAGGAGTGACACCTGTGAAAGGCTCAAGCTGCCTGCCATACAGGCAAGGACTAAAGAACCGCAAGGAACAGAGGACTGAGCATAGCTTTAGACCTCATGGGACAGCGTAGAAAGGAGGCCTCCAACCCATCTGGCTTAGTGGATCCTAAATTGCTTCCAGGCTGGCTGGATCTCCATTACCATCTATACTCAGTGCCCTGGTTTGCAACTCAAAATGTGAGTAAATCCATAAAGTCTGCACCCCGCTGTGTTCTCCTGTTTATTTGCTGCGTCACCTCAGCACTGCATTACATCCATCATCACTATCTTTTATAATATAATTGCCCTGGGACTTAGCTCCACCTGTGGAGAGCTGTACCAACTCTGCTGCATCACCATCAGCCTCAGCGGTCTTTTTAAGCAGCGTCGGCTATCCCTTGCCGAATACCACAGGTGGCGTCACAAACTATATCTTATATAGGGTCCAGGATCCAGCAGGATGATGAGGAGCTCTCCTAGCCAGCGTCCTCTCCCATTCACGGCATAGCCACGCCCCACCTTGAGATTGTTGATATCTTTCAACAATTTTAGTTCTCAAGTCCTCACAGTTCTCATTTTTTCTTTATGTCCTCCATGCTTAGTGTGGCACAGAGACAAATATTGCAAAGATTGAGTCAACTTCTCCCCTTTTTATCTGGTGTCAGGTGTTATTTTCATATTGCCCCCAATTGGTTTTAAATTCTGCCTGGAATCTGCCTTAAAAAGAGCCTCAAAACCACTGCAAAAAGTGGATATAATTCACAGCAATCCTACACAATGATCCCCCACTTATCGCGGGCATTACATTCTAAACCTCCAACACGATAGTTGAAAATCCGCCAAGTAAGAAACTTACATTTATTTTAGCATTTATATATTTTAAGGATTTACAAACCCCTCCCACACACTTATTTACCATTACTAGTCCCTTATTAGTCGGCCCCGTTCCTTATTAACCTTTTGCACCTTTTTATAAACACTACTTACTACACTACTACAAATTCTACATGATGAAGATGATGAATTAGCTGTGTAGTACTGATGATTGAAGGTGATGAAAATGGGATGAATGTACAGCACTGTACTGCACAGCATGGAAGAGCATTACAGCTCTCCTATTGGCACCACTTCATCAGGAGCTTCTTCAGGTGTGGCAGTAGTATCTTCAGCCTCATCCGTAACTTTTAATACCACTAAATGCGTAACCAACCTCTTGTTCGAGTGATGAACATAGTCATGGAGAGATGCTGGTTCTGCTTATTAAGAACCATACGGAGGTCCTATTCCTCTGCCAATCGATGAAGTACATTGCCCATTATGACCATGATTACAAGTCGATCAAGTGTTAGGCCAACCTCCTCCTCTTCTTAAACCCGTTGTTCAAACTGTTCCTCATCCTCTTCTTCACTTGCTGAAGGGTGTTTCCGTCTTCAGTAGTCATGTCACTGAAGCCCTCTCCTCCCGGTATTTTCACCAGCTTCACAGCCTAATCCACCGCAGAGTGATACATTTCATCAAGAGAAAGTCTGACACATCATTTTCTTTATGGTTTTTTGAACATTTTTTCAATATATATTTTGTTTTTAAATATTTGATAGACTCAAAAAAACAAGAAGTGGGACAAAAGGTAGTCACCAGGGCCGGACTGGGACTAAAATTCAGCCCTGGCATTTGAAGTTACATAGGCCCACTAGTCACATGGTGACTATATAATATCTTTGTACAGTTGTAGTTTACAAGAAGTGAGAGGAGATTAACACAACTATATAACATGTAGTCACAGCTGTGCCCAGGATTTCAGCTCAGTCCTATTTATTGCTTTTAGGTACAGTACTCCTCCCAAAGCGCTGTCCCCTTTTGTATGCATGATTACAGAATTCCTGGCAGAACTGCTCTCTATTGGGCAACCAGACCCCCTGGTCATAGCCGCCCCTATCATACCTCCCAACTTTTGAAGAAGGGAAAGACGGACAAAGACTGCGGCGCGCGCAGCGAGCCGCTGTAAATTTTGGCCACGCCCAACCACACCCATTTCACAACTAGTCACACCCATGTCCACACCTAATCGCACCCATTTAGCACTGCTGATCACACTGACTGGTACTGAGGGCACAGTGGCTGGCATTATGGGCACACTGACTGGCACTAAGGAAGAGAGAAAACAGAGAGAGAGAGAAAAAAGAAAACAGAGAGAGCGAGAAAGAAAGGGGAAAGAAAGAAAGAAAGAACAGTGAGAGACAAAGAAAGAACAGTGAGAGACAGAGAAAGAACAGAGAGAGAAAGAAAGAGGGGAAAGAAAGAAAGAACAGAGAGAGACAGAGAAAGAACAGAGAGAGAAAGAAAGAAGTAAAGAAAAGAAAGAAAGAACAGAGAGAAAGAGAGGAAAGAAAAAGAAAGAAAGAGGGGAAGAAAGAACAGAGAGAGAAAAAAGAAAGATTAGAGAGAGAAAGAAAGAACAGAGAGAGAATGAAAGAACAGAGAAAGAAAGAAAAAGAGAGAAAGAAATAAAGAAAGATTCTACAAAGATACTATAGCAGCCCGGCTCCCATTTTAGTGCCCACCTGAGCCTCCCGGTGCAGGACCTATCATGATCCGCTCACATGGCCGGCATCCCCGATTCCAAGGCGATCCTGCTGTCTGCGCTGTCGGAGGAGAACACGGTGATGGATCTGAAGCATTCCTGGTTCCGTCACAATCTCCTCAAGAAATTATCTCATTTCCGGTCAGCTTCCAGCACATCACTTCAGGTGGAACGTCATGTGTGTGTTTTAAAATGCTCCTCGGGGCTCCGCCGTGTACTCCTGTGTCCGTGGGAAAAGCACGCTTCGTATGCTTTGTACACACTTGGCTCCGCTCCGTACATCCCGTACACATATGGCTCCACTCCATACACACACGGTTCCACTCCGTCCACCTTGTACACGCGTGGCTCCTCTCCGTACACCTCGTACACGCGCGGCTCCTCTCCGTACACCTCATACACACACGGCTCCACCTCGTACACACACGGCTCCTCTCCGTATACCTCATACACGCGCGGCTCCACCTCGTACACACACGGCTCCGCTCCGTACACCTCGTACACACACGGCTCCTCTCCGTACACCTCGTACACACGGCTCCGCTCCGTACACCTCGTACACACGCGGCTCCGCTCCGTACACCTCGTACACACGCGGCTCCGCTCCGTACATCTCGTACACACGCGGCTCCGCTCCGTACACCTCGTACACACGCGGCTCCGCTCCGTACACCTCGTACACACGCGGCTCCGCTCCGTACACCTCGTACACACGCGGCTCCGCTCCGTACACCTCGTACACACGCGGCTCCGCTCCGTACACCTCGTACACACGCGGCTCCGCTCCGTACACCTCGTACACACGCGGCTCCGCTCCGTACACCTCGTACACACGCGGCTCCGCTCCGTACACCTCGTACACACGCGGCTCCGCTCCGTACACCTCGTACACACGCGGCTCCGCTCCGTACACCTCGTACACACGCGGCTCCGCTCCGTACACCTCGTACACACGCGGCTCCGCTCCGTACACCTCGTACACACGCGGCTCCGCTCCGTACACCTCGTACACACGCGGCTCCGCTCCGTACACCTCGTACACACGCGGCTCCGCTACATCCACACTGTAAATCCTGACCCCACACATACTTACCTCAACCAGCACCATGACAACAGCAAAGCAGAGTCTTGCAGACGGTAGAGGCAAGGCTGAGCGCACAGGACCTGTGATGAGGTCACAGGAGGGGCAGAGTCAGGGGTGATATGATCGGGGGTCTGGACAAAGGCTCCTGATCATGTGACCCCCTGACTCCTCCCCTCCTGTGATCTCATCACAGGTCCTGCGAACAGAGCGAGCAGGCAAGCGAGTGCGACGCTGTGAGTGGCTGCGGGGGGGAGGGGGTCTCATGCTATGGCGAGGATGGGGTGCGAGGATGGGGTGCGTGGGGGGGCGTGGCGGCTTATCTCCCTGCAGTGCGGGAGGAACTTGAATCTATCACCGCCGTGCCCACAGAGGGCCGGCGGCAGGAGCAACAGTGGCCGCAGCAGCTGGCAAGCGGCCAGATGTTCGGGCGCTGCCGCCCGCGGCCCACGTGACAGCGGCCCAGCGGGAAAATGCACGGTTGGTTATATTGCCAATCCGGGCCTGGTAGTCACTTATTAAAGAGACAAATAGAAGAATATTTACTGTATACACTCGTGTATAAGCCGAGTTTTTCAGCACTTTTTTTGTGCTGAAAACACCCCCTTTGGCTTATACACGAGTCACGGTCCCAGAAAGCCGGCAGAGGAGGGGAGCAGCAGGTCACAGAGGTCACCAGCTTCCAGCACACCATATTCACATGCCTGCACGCCTCTCCGCTTCCTTAGGCATGGAGCGCATATTCATTACCTAAATGAGCAGTACCACGTGATCACTCGACAGGAAGAGCTGCAGGCTCCGGCAGCCAGAACGAGCTGCAAAGCCACCAGGTAGGTAAAAAGGATGGTTTTACCAGTTATAGGGCGTGCTGGGTCTGCTGGACAATTGTTTCTCCAAGGATCATTGTGGATACAGGGACCTCATTGCCTACTGATCAGGCACCAGGAAGCCCTGGATGAGATCTGGAGTTTCCGCTGTGGAGTCTCTGATACTTGCCTGGAGTTCATCCTGAGCCATCTGATTCATGAATACAATGCCAGTCCTCTAGTGAACATTGGCACTGATGTATAATGAAGCTCTGCATATTCCCGAGGGCTGGTTAACTCTTCAGCCACTGCACAGGTCTCTGCTGATGTCAGGGGGTGGTCTCACGGGCCCCCTGACTATTGTGCTCAGTGTTATAATTGTGTCCCCTTTATGTGGAGGGCTGGTCCTGGCCTATGAATGGCTGATAACAGGGACCCATAGCTGCAGCACTGGAGTAGCGTGGGGGAGGTGGTCCGCCCCAGGCGTCACATGTGTGGGGGCGGCGCGGCAGCATGACAGCTCCTCGGCTGCTTTTAGGAAAGGCCCCAGCAGCCGTGTTGCTATGGTAACACTGTAGGACTACATTACCCGTCATGCCTCAGGCGTGCGTTCCTGGTATGACCCCGCTGCAGCGCTGTAGATTGGCAGTCACATGACCGTGGGATTTGCCGAGGCTCCGGCTGTCACATGTCCAAACAGCGAGCGGAGCGGCCGCACAGCACGGAGCATCGCCAATGTGGCCAACAGGGTGTCGTGGTCCGGCCGGGAGCAGCTGGAGGAGGCCGGGGAGAGCACGCCGCTGCTGAACGGAGCCGGCAACCGGCAGGTGAGGGGGGGAGGAGGGATACTGGGAATTGGGGGGCTGTGCAGATAGGTGACCATGGCGAGGCTGTGCAGGGGAGGACATGGGGGGCTGTGCAGGGGAGGACATGGGGGCTGTGCAGGGGAGGACATGGGGGGGCTCTGTAGGGAGAGGACTTGGGGGGGCTCTGTAGGGGAGGACATGGGGGGGCTCTGTAGGGGAGGACATGGGCTATGCAGGGGAGGACATGGGGGCTGTGCAGGGGAGGACATGGGGGCTGTGCAGGGGAGGACATGGGGGCTGTGCAGGGGAGGACATGGGGGGCTGTGCAGGGGGGTACATGGGGGGCTGTGCAAGGGGAGAACATGAGGGCTCTGTATGGAGTGTAATTTGGGTCTGTGCAAGGGGAGGACACGTGGGTCTCCTTACACTGTTTTATGGTGCGGCTCTATGCAGGGCAGTGGTGGCGGTTCAGTAGGGTCATCAAGCTGATACATACATACATATATATAGAGAACTGCAAGAAGATGAAAGTCTAGAAATTTAGAAATAATAGCAGCAGAGTTAGTAGTAGACTAAAAATTAGATCTTTGAGTGTAGTGTGGGCTCTTCGGATGCTTCCGGAATATCAACGACCAAAGGGGCGGCAAATTTTTCGACCGCCCCGGGCTCCACAAACAGTTGCTACGCCACGGAGCTGCAGGAATGTATAATGTGTATAATGTGCACAGTAATGAATGTTCTAAATATTCACTGTCATTACCAAGAATTATCCGTGTTATATGGCTGGAACAAGATGCAGTGCCACCGACGGCGCGCAGGCAGGTAAATAGGATGTTTTTTTTTCTTAACAGGAATCATACATACAAAGATAGGGGATAAGGAGCCATGCAGACAATGACAGGGACGGGGGAACCATGCATACCACGGTAGGGATGAGTGGTCAATGCACACCCGGCTTATACTCAAGTCAATAAGTTCACCCAGGTTTTCGTGGCAAAAGTAGGTGCCTCGGCTTATACTCTGGTCGGCTAGACCTGGTCTGGTCTAGAGTCGCAGCAGTTACAAAACCTTTTACACAGGTGCCACTATCGCTCTCCTTCATTTTTTGTTTTTAACAATTTTTCCCTGGATCTGTAGCTGGATATTTCCTGCTTTTGAATTGCCTCCTATATACAGTATGAGCCTGCACATCGCTTCCTATATACAGTATGAGGCCGCATATAGCCTCCTATATACAGTATGAGGTCGCGTATAGCCTCCTATATACAGTATGAGCCTGCACATCGCTTACCATATACAGTATGAGGCCACATATAGCCTCCTATTTACAGTATGAGTCTGCACATAGTCTCCTATATACAGTATGAGCCTGCACATTGCTTCCTATATACAGTATGAGCCTGCACATTGCTTCCTATATACAGTATGAGGCCGCATATAGCCTCCTATATACAGTATGAGCCTGCACAGCGCTTCCTATATACAGTATGAGTCTGCACATAGTCTCCTACATACAGTAGGAGGCCGCATATTGCCTCCTATATACAGTATGAGCCTGCACATCGCTTCCTATATACAGTATGAGGCCGCATATAGCCTCCTATATACAGTATGAGCACCCACATATAGCCTCCTGAATGCAGTGTTTACCTCCTATATACAGTATGAGCCTGCACATAGCCTCCTATATACAGTAGCAAAAAAAACATGATTGTATGAGAGTAATGGTTTTGGGTCCTTTCTGTAAAAATCGTATGGGTATCTTTTTAGTCTTGGTTTTAGTTTTCTGTTTTTAATTATTTTTTCCTGTGCTTATACTCCAGTTCTCTATCTTCGCATCGCAATATATGATCTGGCATGGAATTCATTGTTGAGGGCATTTCAAGATTTTATGAAGAAACATTCCTCTCACAAGAAATCTACGGCTCTTTTCGTACCCATTGGGTCTTCAATATTTCATGTTATTTGTTCACATTTTTATTCATTTTTTCTTTTTTTGTTTATTTCATTTACATTTTTGTTTTATTTATATTTTTTTCACTCATTTTTTATTTTTTTCACAATTTTCTTTGTATATTTGTGCTATGTATTATTCATTATACATAATTGTGTGTATAATTACTTTATGATATATGACATTTGATGTATGTATTGAATGCCATGTGTTATTTTTATGTACATTTGTTTTTTAACAGCGACATGATATATAGTTGTTATAGTTACATCATATAGTTGCATCATATGATGCACATACACTTTCATATAGCCTGCATACACATTATGCTAATTGTTAAAAAAAATTTATTGCTTGCATAGTGTGCTTATAATTGACACATATGTGTGTGCCTTTGCACTCTATGTCAGGCATATTCACTTTAATGGTTCATACACACCGCTATAATTATTTCAGCATCATTATGTTTTATCCCCTCACTTTCAACACTTGCTATCACTTTAAATAGTGATTATTATTCTTCATAATTATTTTATTTTCTTGTCCTCACTTGAGCGCATGCCCAGTTCAGTCCTCCCTAGGAGCCTTCTGACGTGCTCAGTCTGGTATGTGGCTGTCTCTGGCTGTTTTGCAGCTTGAGCCGCTTTCATGCTGATGATAGACTCGCTGTACATAGTGGGGACTCAACAGCGCATGCGCCGATAATGCTGTGGACGTTTAGAACTGGATACTATTGACGTCATTGTGGACACTACAGCGCAGGTCCTGAATTTTACAAGCTTTATTAGGGAAAGCGGTTTATTGGTTGACCGCACTATATAAACTAGATCCGGGGCACTTGTAAACCACGCCTCCTGAGGAAGCTGCGGTGTAACGCGCGTAGGGGCGGCAGGTTTTACAGCGACATACACAGCACATGTAAGTTGTTACTTTCTAATGCAGTCCTTGTATCTTACTCTGGAATTTGCATAGACAGTTTTTACTCTGTGTACACTTAATGCCTACCAGGCTTATTTGATACAAGGCACTTATGCACTTTATATTCAGCAGTTTACTCTGGGCACTTATTGTATGCAAAACCTTATCTGGGCATACATATTATGTAAATGGAGAGTTTGCTGTTTACTATGCATTCTATTTGTGAAAGGAAAGCAAAGAAACTACATGTTTTATACAGATAAAAACTTTATTAACTGCTATATTGTGTTTATGTCTGCTGTAACTTGCATTTAGCATTTATGCTCTGTTAATTATTCTAAATAAATTATTTAGCTTGAAAAGTCTTAGTTACTCACCGGTTAACGGTATTTTTCGGAGTCCATGACAGCACCACCTGAGAGAGGGGATCCGCCCTTTAGGAACAGGAAACTTACAGATACAAAAAGGGCGGCACCTCTCCCACGCATCAGTTGGATTACAGAGCACAGAGGACCACAATGGTTAATAGCATAACTTATATACAATACTATACACAACTATTTAAATTACCCGTGTACGTATAAGAAGAAGTGCACACCCAAATTAAACTAAAGGGAGGGAATATACGGGTGCTGTCATGGACTCCGAAAAATACCGTTAACCGGTGAGTAACTAAGACTTTATTCGGTCGTCCATGACAGCACCACCTGAGAGAATTACAGAGAGTAATAACTACTTTAGGGAGGGACTACAGCCTGCAGCACCCTTATCCCAAAAGAGAGGTCTGTGGAAGCACCCAAGTCTAGCCTATAATGACTATAAAAGGTGCTCGGAGAGGACCAAGTAGCCGCCTTACATATCTGGTCGATGGAGACTTCTGATCTCTCGGCCCACGAGGTCGCCATGGCTCTGGTGGAATGTGCCCTCAGCTTCCCGGGTGGCGACCTGCCTTTTGAGGTGTATACTAAGGCAATCGCTTCTCTAATCCACCTGGCTAGTGTATTCTTTGATATTCTACAACCTTTCCTAGGGCCTTGGTGGGAAATAAACAGGGCATCCTCTTTCAACCAAGGATCGGTAGCTGCCACATATTCTATAAGGCACTTCCTAACATCCAGGGTATGTAGTTTCTCTTCCTTCTTATTAGCCGGATTAGGGAGGAAGGATGGAAGGACTACTTCCTGAGTCCTATGAAAGTTAGAAACCACTTTAGGTAAATACGCTGGATCAGGTGTGAGTATTGCTCTATCATTTTTAATCTGTATATAAGGAGGACGCCTAGATAATGCCTGGATATCGCTAGCTCTGCGAGCAGAGGTTAGAGCTACCAGGAACGCTACTTTGAGGGACAGGTTTTTTATGGAAGCTGATGAAATAGGTTCGAATGGAGCTTCCGTCATGGCCGTGAGGACTAGATTCAAGTCCCATGGCATGAATCTATCCTTCACTACCGGCCTGGATCTTCCTGCTGCTTTAATGAATCTACTGATCCAGTAATTACTCGCGATGTTGCAGCTAAAGAGGGCCCCTAAGGCTGCTACTTGTACTTTAAGGGTACTAGTGGAAAGCCCCATGTCCAGACCTTTCTGAAGAAATTCTAAGATCTGATTTATAGGTGTTGAACCCCCAGCGACTATTCCCGAGCTGTGAAGGAATTTCTTCCAAATTCTAACATAGATCTTGGTAGTAATGGCCTTTCTACTTTTAAGAAGGGTATTAATTAAGTCTGGGGAGAAGCCTTTATCTTTTAAGAGCGCCCGCTCAAACTCCACGCCGTCAGATGTAGGCCAGCCACCTGAGGATGGAAGACTGGGCCCTGGGATAAGAGATCCGGGATGTCCGGAAGAACCCAAGGATCGGACACCGACATGGTCCTGAGGCAAGAAAACCAAGCCCTCCTGGGCCAAAATGGGGCGATGACTATAACCCTTGCTCTGTCTTTCCTGATCTTTCTCAACACCAAGGGTAGTAGCGATAGGGGAGGGAAGGCATATGCTAGCCTGAAGTCCCACTTTATCAGAAAGGCATCTACTGCCAGGGGGTTGTCTCTGGGATTTAGGGAGCAGAATAGTCTCAATTTTCTGTTTTCTTTGGTGGCGAAGAGGTCTGCCTCTGGCTGTCCCCACCTTTGCACAATCAGGTGGAAGATCGAGATGTTTAGGGACCATTCTCCTTGCCTTAGCAGATTGCGGCTTAAGAAATCTGCCATAATGTTTTCTTTCCCTTTTATGTGTAGCGCTGTCAAAGATAGAAAATGCTGCTCTGCTAGTTGGAACAACCGTTCTGTCACATTCATCAGGGGTTTGGAACGAGTCCCACCTTGGTGGTTGATATAAGCCACGGTGACCTGATTGTCGGAGAGCACTCGCACATGATGGCCCTGCAGATACATAAGTAGCTTCTTAGCTGCCTGTTCTGCTGCTGTCAATTCTTTCAAATTAGATGACATATTTATCTGGTGCTGGTCCCATAGGCCCTGGACCACGACCTCACCCATATGAGCCCCCCAGCCGGAAGGGCTAGCATCTGTAGTGACTATGCGGGATATGTCGAATTCCCAGGGAACTCCTCTGGATAAATTATCCTTGTCCAGCCACCACTCTAGGGACTCCCTTGTGTTTCGGGACAAGGTTAGCTGGCCCTCTAAGTAACCTCCGAGGATTCTTTGATGCAGTAAAACCTCACCCTGAAGTGTTCTTGAATGAAACTGGGCCCACTGCACCGCTGGGATACAGGAGGAAAGGGAACCCAGAAGGGACATGGCTTTCCTAAGGGACATGGTGGGGTTATTGGAAGCATTTAGGACCTGATAGTGTAAACGAACAAGCTTCTCCGGAGGCAGACGGCATTCCTGTTTCTCAGAATCTAGAATCAGGCCTAAAAACTGCTGGCTTTTCATCGGCTGTAACCGAGATTTTTTGATATTCAGCAGCCATCCTAACCGCTCCAGGGCAGACATTGCCCTCTGTAGCTGTTCCGTACAATGTTTTGCCGTTTTTCCTATAATCAGGAAGTCATCTAAGTAGGGTACTACTAGAATGTCAGATTCACGTAGATGGGCCATAACTTCCGCTACTACTTTGGTAAATACCCGGGGAGCGACTGCCACCCCAAAGGGGAGGGCCGCGTATTGGAAATGTTCAACTGACCCATTTAACTGAACCGCCACTCTGAGGAAGCGCTGATGAGCTGCATGAATGGGTATATGGTAGTAAGCATCTTTCAAATCCAACACCACCATAAAGCAGTTTTGAAACAATAATTTTATTGTTGAATTAATTGTTTCCATTTTAAACGGGCGTATAACCAAGAATTCATTAAGGGACTTAAGATTAATTATAGTCCTAAAGGAACTGTCTGGCTTGCAGACCAGGAACAGAGGGGAGTAGAAACCTTTCCCCCTTTCACCTTCTGGAACCACAGTTAGGACCTTCTTAAGGCAAAGATCATGAACCTCGGCCTCCAGGGCAGCTTGTTCTGATGTGGAGGACCTGATTGGGGTGACCCTAAATCGATCATGGGGAACCCGGGTGAATTCCAGTTGTAGACCCGTAGCTATCACCCCCCGTATCCAATTACTATCCAAAATCATGGACCAGGCTGGGTAGAAGGCAGCTAGTCACCCCCCTACCAGGGCCTCTAGTCATTGGGGCGGCTTTTTAGTGTCCCGTGCTGGACCTTCCTGGCGCCCCCCTCCTCCGAACATGAAACCTGTACCTCTCCTTCTTTTGTCATCCCATCTGCCCTGATCTCTGGACGACCTTCTACGGAAATATCCTTTCCTGGTAAAGGGGCTTCTATAAGAAGGATTCGGGAGGCTCGGAAACTTCTTTTTATCATCCCCGGCTTTCTATAACAGTTCATCCAGGGCAGAGCCAAATAGATATTCCCCCTCGCAAGGAATGGAGCAGAGTCGTGACCTGGCCTGGATATCCCCTGGCCAGCATTTTAACCAGAGGGCCCTTCGAGCTGCGTTAGATAACCCTGCGGATCTAGCCGCCATCCTTGCAGAGTCTGCTGAGGCATCAGCCAGGAAAGCAGCGGCACTCTGGATAATTGGTAGGGTTTTCCGAATGGATGCTCTTGAGGCTCCATCTCTCAGATGGGAATCCAGTTGATCTAGCCAGACCATCATGGATCTGGCTGTACAAGTGGCAGCTATCGCTGGTCTTAGGGCAGCTAAGTCTGCTGACATCTCCCATGATCCCTTTAGAAAGGAATCCGCTTTTTTATCCAGCGGGTCTTTTAGGGAAGCCATGTCATCGAAAGGGATGGAAGATTTTCTGGAGGCTTTGGCTACTGCCGCATCCAGTTTAGGGGCCTTAACCCATCTGTTCACCACTGGGTCATCAAATGGGTACCTTCGTTTGAAGGCCGGTGGCAAGGAGCCTCTTTTTTCGGGTTTTTTCCACTCCCTATCTATTAAGCTCTGGACCTTATCATTTAAAGGGAAGGCCCTGCGCTTCCTGGGATCTAGACCTCCGAACATCACGTCTTGTGCCGAAATTTCTGGTTTTGAGTCTGTTACTCCCATGGTGGACCTTATTGTTTTAACTAGTTTGTCCATCTGGTCTAACGGGAAGCAGAAACGGCTCGAGTCTTCATCCGAAGAAGACGAAGTGGAGGCCGGGGAATCCGAGGAGTCATTGTTCCTAGGAGCAACCGAGGACTCCGAACCTGAGAAGCTAACTTCTCTCCCCCTAGAAGAATCCCTTTTTGACAGGGCTTTCATTTCTGTCCTGATTATTTCTCTCAGGCTTGTGGTGAAATCTGGCGTTTCTTCCGCTACCTGTAAGGACGGGGGAGAATGTAAGGGCCTGTCAGTCTATCCCTGGCCCTCATTCCCTTCCAACCCCTACCGTTTGTCGCACACATGGCTGACAATCTTTTGGGGTGGCCGTCTGGCAAGGGGCAACTACAGAGGGCACATTCCCTGTGCTTCTGTTTTCCCGTAGCTTTCCTCCCCTGCAAAAAATACATAAGGGAACACTGCATCAGGGTACATTCACGAATATCTCTTACCCATGCAGGTGAGGCAGGTACCGGATCACGGAGGGAGGCAGGAGGGTCCTTTAGTCTGGAGGAACTTCCGCGGCTCTGTTCACTCGATCGTTTTTTCTTCTGCTGGCCACTCGCATGAGGCTTCGCCACGGCCTCCTTCTGTGGCCGCTCCTGTATCTCGTCCTGCTGCTCTATGGGGGCTTCTGTCATATCCATCGCTGGGCCTTCAGAAGCACCCCCGCAGCGTTGCCTCCTGCCTTTTAAGGCCTCCCTGTACCCGGGTCAGCAGGGTTCTGGCGTGGCACCTCCCCAGCATCCGAGACCCCCCCTGCATGCTCCGCCTCCCCCCACCCTTCGCCACGGGTACAGCGCGTCCCCCCGGAACGCCGCGCACACGCGGCGCACACTGGAAAGCCGGCCAGCACACGACTTCCGGTTTCGGCATCCCCGGCTCCGCCCCTTCCGCCGCGTCACTTCCACCGTGCGTCAGAGACCGCGGGAGCGCGCGGAACGGAGCCGGCAGGGCGCCCCCGGCTCCGGTGTGCCCGCCGCCCCCACATGCGCCCGCCTGCACCCGACGACAGTGCGCGACCGCCGACCCGGACGCGGGAGGATGACCGGACCCCAGGGGGAGACTCAGGAGGGGCGTATACGTACCTGGTGCCCGCACTTTGGAGACGGCTGTCCACCGGACCCTATGCTCCACCTGCTCCAACCACAGCCGTGGCGACCTACCCGGCCCCACCGTGGTGCTTCCAGGGACCCCGAACTGGACCGAGGTAGGAGATCCCCCATAGTGGAGTTTGGAGTCAGACTGTTTGAGGGTGTGCACAGGTGTCTTTTTATACTGATAACAAGTTTAAACAGGTGCCATTACTACAGGTAATGAGGGGAGGAAAGAGGAGACTCTTAAAGAAGAAGTTACAGGTCTGTGAGAGCCAGAAATCTTGATTGCTTGTTTCTGACCAAATACTTATTTTCCACCATAATATGCAAATAAAATGAAAAAAAAACAGACAATGTGATTTTCTGGATTTTTTTTTCTCAGTTTGTCTCCCATAGTTGAGGTCTACCTATGATGTAAATTACAGACGCCTCTCATCTTTTTAAGTGGTGGAACTTGCACTATTGCTGACTGACTAAATACTTTTTTTCCCCACTGTACCTCTTCATAAAAGCTTATCAGATTAGTCTGACAGGAAGGGTCTCTTGTAAACCCATGTTGATATTGGGTCATAAGGTTTTTCTTCTCCAGATACTCCAGTATAGTATCTCTTAGAAAACCCTCCAGGATTTTACCCACAGTTGAGGTTAAACTTACTGGCCTATAATTTCCAATTTCAGTTTTTGTCCCCTTTTTGAATATTGGCACCACATTTGCTATACGCCAGTCCTGTGGTACAGACCCTGTTATTATGGAATCTTTAAAGATTAAAAATAATGGTCTATCTATGACTGTGCTTAATTCCTGCAGTACTCGGGGGTGTATCCCATCCGGGCCCGGGGATTTGTCAATTTTAGTGCTTTGTAGACTCCACCGTACTTCCTGCTGGGTTAAGCAGGTGACATTTAACTTCCTGCTGGGTTAAGCAGGTGACATTTATAGCCTCCTGAATACAGTTTTTGCCTCCTATATACATTATGAGCCTGCACATTGCTTCCTATATACAGTATGAGCCTGCACATAGCCTCCTATATACAGTATGAGCCTGTACATAGCCTCCTATATACAGTATGAGGCCGCATATAGCCTCCTATATACAGTATGAGCACCTACATATAGCCTCCTATGTACAGTATGAGCCTGCGCATTGCTTCCTATAAACAGTATGAGCATCCACATAGCCTCCTATGTACAGTATGAGCCTGCAAATCGCTTCCTATAAACAGTATGAGCCTGCACATCGCTTCCTATAAACAGTATGAGCCCACATATAGCCTCCTGAATACAGTATTTGCCTCCTATATACAGTGTGAGTCCCCATATAGCCTTCTATATACAGTATGAGCCTGCACATCGCTTCCTATATACAGTATGAGGCCACATATAGCCTCCTATATATAGTATGAGCACCCACATATAACCTCCTGTATACAATATGATGCTGCATATAGCCTCCTATATACAGTATGAGCCTGTACTTCGCTTCCTATATACAGTATGAGGCCGCATATAGCCTCCTATATACAGTATGAGCACCCACATATAGCATCGTGAATGCAGTGTTTACCTCCTATATACAGTATGAGCCTGCACATTGCTTCCTATATACAGTATGAGCCTGCACATAGCCTGTACATCGCTTCCTATATACAGTATGAGGCTGCATATAGCCTCCTATATACAGTATGAGCCCACATAGCCTCCTGTATACAGTATGAGGCCGCATATAGCCTCCTACATACAGTATGAGCCTGCACATTGCTTCCTATATACAATATGAGCCCACATAGCCTGCTATATACAGTATGAGCCTCCACATCGCTTCCTATATACAGTATGAGGCCACATATAGCCTCCTATGTACGGTATGAGCCTGCACATCGCTTCCTATATACAGTATGAGGCCGCATATAGCCTCCTATATATGTATGAGCACCCACATATAGCCTCCTGAATACAGTTTTTGCCTCCTATATACAGTATGAGCCTGCACATTGCTTCCTATATACAGTATGAGTCTGCACATAGTCTCCTATATACAGTATGAGCCTGTACATCACTTCCTATATACAGTATGAGGCCGCATATAGCCTCCTATATACAGTACGAGCCTGCACATCGCTTCCCATATACAGTATGAGGCCACATATAGCCTCCTGAATACAGTATTTTCCTCCTATATACAGTATGAGCACCCACATATTGCCTCCTGAATGCAGTGTTTACCTCCTATAAACAGTATGAGCCTGCACATTGCTTCCTATATACAGTATGAGCCTGCACATAGCCTCCTATATATAGTATGAGCCTGTACATCACTTCCTATATACAGTATGAGGCCGCATATAGCCTCCTATATACAGTATGAGCATCCACATATAGCCTCCTATGTACAGTATGAGCCTGCGCATTGCTTCCTATAAACAGTATGAGCATCCACATAGCCTCCTATGTACAGTATGAGCCTGCACATCGCTTCCTATAAACAGTATGAGCCTGCAAATCGCTTCCTATATACAGTATGAGCCCACATATAGCCTCCTGAATACAGTGTTTGCCTCCAATATACAGTGTGAGTCTCCATATAGCCTCCTATATACAGTATGAGCACTCACATATAGCCTCCTGAATACATTGTTTGCCACCATATTGCCTCCTATATATACAGTGTGAGTCCCCATATAGCTCCTATATACAGTATGAGCCCCTATATAGCATCCCATATCTAACTGCATTTACCTTGGTATCATTCATTTTCTATGAGACTGCTCTGTTTTCATATTGTGCATTTATGCATTTAGTAGGGCTTAATGGAATGATTGCGCTTGTTACACATCAACTCTAGATGCGCTCACTTAGACTTTGGTTGGGGCAACTTTAAAATATAATAATGATAATGGTCCTGTCTAGTGACAAGTTTATTTTACAGGCTTCTGGAGAAAGGCACAATACCAGTCATTCAAGGGTTAATTCTTTGGAACACTGAGAGGGACTTTCTAGCCAATGAAACCACAGTATAAAACACCTGTGATAACTATGGCAACTGCGCTGATGTCATAAACACATGCATCTATGATGCAGGAGAAGATTCCAGAACCACAAGTCATTCAGCCGTAGACGGAGCCATACTTGATGTGTCTGGAGACCTGGAGCGTCATCACTCCACAATGGGAGGAAGGGGACACCTTCCATAGCCATAGCGCCTAGCCAGCCAGATCAATGGGGTGACAGATGTTGCAGCCAGATCTCCCTCACGTCCGGTACTCGCCACCTTCACTTTATGTGTACGGCCTGGAGAGGTCG
Source organism: Dendrobates tinctorius (assembly GCF_039654945.1). Lineage (NCBI taxonomy): Eukaryota > Metazoa > Chordata > Amphibia > Anura > Dendrobatidae > Dendrobates > Dendrobates tinctorius. The sequence goes on along the minus strand of NW_027362452.1, from coordinate 37,609 downwards.
CATTAGGCTTCTCCAAAACAAATATGACACAATGTACAAATTCAGGTACAATTTGCTGTTACATGTTGGCACTAACCTTCTAAGCCCAAGGGAAGGGCAGTCCTGCAGCCATGGTTCCCTAGAGGTTTCCACCACAGGGGGTTTTTCCTCTCCTGAGTGCTGAAGGACGATTCTTCGTGAGTCGGGGGTTCTGCCATTTTCAGTGTCTCTTTCATAGTAATTGGCTGATTCTAAATTTCAGACACTGAAAGAAATAATAATGATGAGATTTGGAATAAAATTCGGTCAATTTAACATCCAATAAAAGTGTTTTGTGTGTTACTTTCACAATCTTCGGTTGGTGAGATTTTGTTGGGGGATGAGGATCCAGCATCTATGATCAAGCCATGAAGCCAGATATGAAGTCAGAGCAATTTAACCCTGCGCTGGAAGACAGGACGGAGCAGAGATGACAAAGTGTGACTGCACAATTAGCACAAGTTCACACTCTTCCTCCCATTCAGATACACGAGGGGATTCAGGGCAGAGTTGGGACTAAAAAGCAGCCCTGGCACACAAAATTCACCAGCCCACATGCAATAAGTGTCCTCAACCCAAATCGTAGAACACTGATAGGTCATGTAGGATTTTGCTTTATCCGTTACCAGGGCCAAAACAAAGTATTTTGGGTGCCCAAGGCAGATGAAGCCGAAGTCGCCCATTTTGCATTTCTACCCAGCTAATTCTTCCCTTTTCCTTTAGGTCTATGACATCATGTGATTAATAACTGATGAGCTGAATCCTTCTAAGTCAGGCCCATATACATTTGTATCTCATGAACCTACAACTCCCAGTATGTCCTTAACAATGGTAAGGAGATGCTGGGAGTTATCAGTCTTTATCAGACTGTGGACTATACAGGAACCATAGTACTGATGAGACACAGTCAGTACCAATCGCTAAAAATGTACATCCTGGTACCTTATAGGTGACCTCTTCTCAGATTGAGTCTTTTCTTTCTCTTAGGCCTGTTTCACACTTCAGTTTTCTGGCATTAGTCAAAATCCGCCAGTGTGCAAAAGCGGATCCGTTTCCGTTTTGTGGCAAACGGATGCAACTGGATCCGTTTTTTGTACGGATCCGCTTTAGACGCTAGTGCATGAAATTTAAAGTAAGGCCTGTTTCACGAGAGAGAGATATAGCTGCCAGAATGGGATTTGGGGTTAAATATCATGAAAGGACATTCATTCGGGCATGCTCAGTATAAAAAGGAGGATCCGATGGCAGATTCCGTAAATTAACGGTTGGCAACGGATCCACCGCCTTTTCTCATCCACATCTCGCTTCTTAAGGCCCCTTTCACACTCCAGTCTTTTGCAATCAGTCACAATCCGTCAAAGTGTTCAGATCCGTCAAGTGGACGGATCCTGCGTATATTGCAAAAAACTAATGCACTGGATCTGTTTTTATGACTGATCCGTTGTAGCAGCCTTGCTGTAGGAATTAAAGAAACAGAATTCTGGAGTGAGAGAGAGAGAGAAGGATTTTGTGCCAGAATAGAAAAAGCAGCCGCAGGGAGTTAAAATAAAGGAAGAAAAATTATTCCGGGCATGCTCATTTTAAAAGACGGAATCCGTCGCTATCCGACTTTTCGACGTACACAAAAAACGTTCATCTGTCCGTTGTCTCCGGCCGACGGACAGAGATTTTCTGACAGATCCGTTGGACGACAGATGAAACGTGTGGCCATCCGTCACTAATACAAGTCTATGAGAAAAAAAACGGATCCAGCATGAAAAAATGATGGAAAGCCAAAACTATAAATATATATATATATATATATATATATATATATTGTATACCAAATTATAATGTGATGACATAAAAATCTGAATAATAAATATATCAATACATCTTGCCAAAATTTGTATAATATCAGCACCAGAAAAAAATAAATAAAAAATATGTAAAATAAAATGCTAAGTGCTAAAATATATCGCTCAAAAAACTTTTTTCTATTAATAATGTGTAAGTTAAATATATAGTGTAGACAATAATATCATGAAAAGTACTACCATAATATTCTAAAAATTGCACTAAAAAGTGCTATAGTGCTGTAAAACAAAAATTGTGCAAAAGTGAAAAGTATTGCAAGATATAGAATTAAATCCACTGTAAATGATTCAGTACTATAAAGTGCTAGAGGACAAAACATACAATGCACATTGAAAATAAATGAATATACAAGTATAACCAAGAAATAATGTTCTCCAAAAAGTACTGCAATGCTATAGATGAATTGCAGAGTACTGCAAAATATGAGGGATAAATACAAATGAAAGTTTACGTATACTAAAATATGCCAAGATATAAATTACTATAATATGACCCAGTAATATAAGGTGTTATAGTGCTATACCGCCATACACATTAAGTTTGGAGCTGTGACCAAGCTCACCCCAGCGAAGAGCGCTTGACACTGGATGCCAGAGTCCGTGGCTGCAGGGGGACAACAGTCCCAGCAGCCAAATCCGGAGGGCAGGAGACTGCAGGCCTCCTGACCCCATCACACACCTGAACACACAGCAGCATACCAGAGCCAGAGCCACCACGAAGGAGTGACACCTGTGAAAGGCTCAAGCTGCCTGCCATACAGGCAAGGACTAAAGAACCATAAGGAATTGAGGGTAAACTGATTAAATTTGCTGATGACACAAAGCTAGGAGGGATAGATAATACTAGAGAAGAGAGAGAGAGGATTCAAAAAGATTTAAATAAACTGGAGAAGTGGGCAGCAACTAACAGAATGGTTTTTAACAGGGAGAAATGCAAAGTACTACATCTGGGCAATAAAAATGAAAAAAGCATATATAGAATGGGAGGAATAGGGCTAAGTGACAGCACATGTGAAAAAGACTTGGGTATACTAATAGATCACAGACTGAATATGAGTCAACAGTGTGATGCAGCAGCAAAAAAGGCAAATGCAATTCTAGGATGTATTAACAGAAGCATACAGTCTAGATCACGTGAAGTCATTATTTCCCTCTACTCCTCTTTGGTCAGACCTCATCTGGAATATTGTGTCCAGTTTTGGGCACCACATTTTAAAAAAGACATCAACAAACTGGAGCAAGTTCAGAAAAGAGCGACCAGAATGGTGACCGGTCTGCAAACCCTGTCTTATGAGGAAAGGTTGCAGGATTTGGGAATGTTTAGTTTGCAAAAGAGAAGACTGAGAGGAGACTTAATAGCTGTCTACAAATATCTAAAGGGCTGTCACATTGTAGAAGGATCAACTTTATTCTCATTTGCACAAGGAAAGACTAGAAGCAATGGGATGAAACTGAATGGGAGGAGTCACAGATTAGATATTAGAAAAAACTTTTTGACAATTAGAGTGATCAATGAGTGGAACAGGCTGCCACGAGAAGTGGTGAGTTCTCCTTCAATGGAAGTCTTCAAACAGAGGCTGGACAGACATCTGACTGGGATGATTTAGCGAATCCTCCTTTGAGCAGGGGGTTGGACCAGATGGCTCAGGAGGTCCCTTCCAACTCTACGATTCTATGATTCTATGAACAGAGGACTGAGCATAGCTTTAGACCTCATGGGACAGCGTAGAAAGGAGGCCTCCAACCCATCTGGCTTAGTGGATCCTAAATTGCTTCCAGGCTGGCTGGATCTCCATTACCATCAGTACTCAGTGCCCTGGTTTGCAACTCAAAATGTGAGTAAAAGCGTAAAGACTGCACCCCGCTGTGTTCTCCTGTTTATTTGCTGCGTCACCTCAGCCCTGCATTACATCCATCATCACCATCTTTTATAATATAATTGCCCTGAGACTTAGCTCTACCTGTGGAGAGCTGTACCAACTCTGCTGCATCACCATCAGCCTCAGCGGTCTTTTTAAGCAGCGTCGGCTATCCCTTGCCGAATACCACAGGTGGCGTCACAAACTATATCTTATATAGGGTCCAGGATCCAGCAGGATGATGAGGAGCTCTACTAGCCAGCGTCCTCTCCCGATCACGGCATAGCCACTCCCCACCTTGAGATTGTTGATATCTTTCAACAATTTTGGTTCTCAAGTCCTCACAGTTCTCATCTTCTCTTTATGTCCTCCATGCTTAGTGTGGCACAGAGACATACATTGCAAAGATTGAGTCAACTTCTCCCCTTTTTATCTGGTGTCAGGTGTTATTTTCATATTGCCCCCAATTGGTTTTAAATTCTGCCTGGAAACTGCCTTAAAAAGAGCCTCAAAACCACTGCAAAAAGTGAATATAATCCCCAGCAATCCTACACAATGATCCCCCACTTATCGCGGGCATTACATTCTAAACCTCCAACACGATAGTTGAAAATCCCCCAAGTAAGAAACTTACATTTATTTTAGCATTTATATATTTTAAGGATTTACAAACCCCTCCCACACACTTATTTACCATTACCAGTCCCTTATTAATCGGCCCCAGTTCCTTATTAACCTTTTGCACCTTTTTATAAACACTACTTATGTTCATAAACAAATTCTACATGATGAAGATGATGAATTAGCTGTGTAGTACTGATGATTGAAGGTGATGAAAATGGGATGAATGTACAGTACTGTACTGCACAGCATGGAAGAGCATTACAGCTCTCCTATTGGCACCACTTCATCAGGAGCTTCTTCAGGTGAGGCAGTAGTATCTTCAGCCTCATCCGTAACTTTTACTACCACTAAATGCGTAACCAACCTCTTGTTCGAGTGATGAACATAGTCATGGAGAGATGCTGGTTCTGCTTCTTATGAACCATACGGAGGTCCTATTCCTCAGCCAATCGATGAAGTACATTGCCCATTATGACCATGGTTACAAGTCGATTAAGTGTTGGGCCAACCTCCTCCTCTTCTTAAACCCGTTGTTCAAACTGTTCCTCATCCTCTTCTTCACTTGCTGAAGGGTGTTTCCGTCTTCAGTAGTCATGTCACTGAAGCCCTCTCCTCCCGGTATTTTCACCAGCTTCACAGCCTAATCCACCACAGAGTGATACATTTCATCAAGAGAAAGTCTGACACATCATTTTCTTTATGGTTTTTTGAACATTTTTTCAATATATTTTTTGTTTTTAACCCCTTCACCCCCAAGGGTGGTTTGCACGTTCATGACCGGGCCAATTTTTACAATTCTGACCACTGTACCTTTATGAGGTCATAACTCTGGAACGCTTCCATGGATCCCGGTGATTCTGACATTGTTTTGTCGTGACATATTGTACTTCATGTTAGTCATAAAATTTCATTCAAATAACTTGCGTTTATTTGTGAAAAAAATGGAAATTTGGTAAAAATTTTGAAAATTTCGCAATTTTCCAACTTTGAATTTTTATGCCCTTAAATCACGGAGATATGGCACACAAAAAACTTGATAACTAACATTTCCCACATGTTTACTTTACATCAGCACAATTTTGGAACCAAAATTTTTTTTTGTTAGGAAGTTATAAGGGTTAAAAGTTGACCAGCGATTTCTCATTTTTACAACACCATTTTATTTTTAGGACCACATTACATTTGAAGCCACTTTGAGGGGTCTTTTTGATAGAAAATACCCAAAAGTGACACCATTCTAAAAACTGCACCCCTTAAGGTGCTCAAAACCACATTCAAGAAGTTTATTAACCCTTTAGGTGCGTCACAGGAATTTTTTTGAATATTTAAAAAAAAAAAATGAACATCTAACTTTTTTTCACAAAAAAAGTACTTCAGGTTCAATTTTTTTTATTTTACCAAGGGTAACAGGAGAGATTGGACTGCAAAAGTTATTTTGCAATTTGTCCTGAGTACGCTGATACCCGATTTGTTGGGGGGAACGACTGTTTCGGCGCATGGCAGAGCTCAGAATGGAAGGAGCGCCGTTTGACTTTTTCAATGCAAAATTGGCTGGAATTCAGATCGGACGCCATGTCACGTTTGGAGAGTCCCTGATGTACCTAAACAGTGGAAACCCCCTACAAGTGACCCCATTTTGGAAACTAGACCCCCCAAGGAACTTATCTAGATATGTGGTGAGAGCTTTGAACCCACAAGGGCTTTACAGAAGTTTATAACGTACAGCGGTACAATTAAAAAAATCATATTTTTTCCACAAAAATGATCTTTTCACCCCAATTTTTATTTTCCCAAGGGTATCAAGACCCTAAAAGTTATTGTGCAATTTGTCCTGAGTATGCTGATACCCCACATGTGGGGGTAAACCACTATTTGGGCGCATGGCAGAGCTCGGAAGGGAAGCAGCGCCATTTGACGTTTTTGGCTGGAATTGAGATCGGACACCATGTCGCGATTGGAAAACCCCTGATGTACCTAAACAGTGGAAACCCCCCCACAAATAACACCATTTTGGAAACTAGACCCCCTAAGGAACTTATCTAGATGTGAGGTGAGCACTTTGAACCCCCAAGGGCTTCACAGAAGTTTATAATGCCAGGGCATGAAAATAAAAAAATCGTTTTTTTTCCACAAACATGATCAATTAGTCCCCAATTGTTTTATTTTCCCCAAGGGTAACAGGAGAAATTGAACCCCAAAAGTTGTTGTCCAATTTGTCCTGAGTACGCTGACACCCCATATGTGGGAGAAAACTACTGTATGGACACACGTCAGGGCTCGGAAGGGAAGTAGTGATGTTTTGGAATGCAGACTTTGATGGAATGGTCTGCGGGTGTCATGTTGCCTTTGGAGAGCCCCTAATGTACCTAAACAGTGGAAACACCGACAAATGACCCCATTTTGGAAACGAGAACCCCTAAGGAACTTATCTAGATGTGTGCTGAGCACTTTGAACCCCCAAGTGCTTCACAGAAGTTTATAACGCTCGGACGTGAAAATAAAAAAATCATTTTTTTCCACAAAAATGATATTTTTGCCCCCAATTTTTTATTTTCCTAAGGGTAACAGGAGAAATTGGACCCCAAAAATTGTTTTGCAATTTGTCCTGAGTAGGCTGATACCCTACATGTGAGGGTAAAACACTGTTTGGGTGCATGGCAGAGCTTGGAAAGGAAGGAGCACCATATGACATTTTCAACTCAGAATTGGCCGGAATTGAGATCAGACGCAATGTTGCATTTGGAGAGCCCCTGATGTGCCCAAGCAGTGGAAACCCCCAATTCTAACTCCAACCCGAACCCCAACACACCCCTAACCCTAATCTCAGCCCTAACCCTAACCCTAACCCAAGCCCTAACCCTAACCCTAGCCCTAACGGAAAAATGGAAATAAATACATTTTTTTTATTTTATTATTTTTCCCTAACTAAGGGGGTGATAACGAGGGGTTTGATTTACTATTTATGGCGGTTTTTATATTTGGCAGCTGTCGCACGCTAAAAGACGCTTTTTATTGTAAAAATAGTTTTTGCATCACCACATATTGAGAGCTATAATTTTTCCGTATTTTGACCCACCGAGTCATGTGAGGTCTTATTTTTTGCGGGACGAGTTGACGTTTTTATCGGTACCATTTTCGGGCACGTGACATGTTTTGATCGCTTTTTATTCCGATTTTTGGGAGACGCAGAATGAACAAAAACCAGCGTTTCATGAATTTCTTTTGGGGGAGTGCGTTTACACCGTTCTGCGTGCAGTAAAATTGATAAAGCGGTTTTATTCTTCGGGTCAGTACGGTTACAGCGATACCTCATTTAGGTCGTTTTTTTAGGTTTTGTCGGTTTTATGCAATGAAAACTATTTTATATAAAAAATAATTATTTTTGCATCGCTTTATTCTGCGAGCTATAACTTTTTTATTTTTTCACTGATGATGCTGTGTGGCGGCTCTTTTTTGTGGGACAAGATGCCATTTTCAGCGGTACCATGGATATTTATATGCGTCTTTTTGATTGCGCGTTATTACACTTTTTGTTTGGCGGTATGATAAATCATTTTTTGCTTCGTTTTTTATTTTTATTTTTTAAGGGGTTCGCTAAAGGGGTTAACTAACGGGACAGTTTTATAGGGCAGGTCGTTACGGACGCGCCGATACCTAATATGTGTACTTTTATTTTATTTATTTTTTTCAAAAAATGAATTTATTGGGGAATATTTTTTTTTTTTTTTACTAATTTATTTGGCGATTTTTTTAAAATTATTTTTACACTTTTTTTTAATTTTTTTTTACTTTATTACACAGTCCCAGGTGGGACATCACTGTCCTGTGACAGATCGCTGATCTGTCACATCACAGATCACTGTGACAGATCAGCGATCTGTCACAGGCATTGAAGCAGACTTCCTCTTGCCTGCGCTTTGCAGGCACTGAGGAAGCCAGCTTCCTGCAGGCCCCCGAAGGCCCCCGTCGCCATCTTGGATTCGGGGGCCTGGAGGAAAGGAGCCCCCCACAGCAGCGCTGCACATTGCGCTGCTGTGGAGGGCTCAGGGAAGCACGAAGGGAGCCCCCTCCCTGCCGATGCTTCCCTTTAACTCCCGGTACACCGCGATCATGTTTGATCGTGGTGTGCAAGGGGTTAACGTGTCGGGGGCGGTCCGGGACCGTCCCTGACACATTGTGCCGGGTGTCAGCTGTGATAATCAGCTGACACCCGGCCGCGATCAGCGGTGCACACCACATGGGCGCCGCTGATCGCTGAGACGTACTATCCCGTCCATGGGCATAGGGGCCCAGGTCCCATGGACGGGATAGTACGTCGGATGGCAGGAAGGGGTTATCTGCTACCACAACACCAGTTCTAAAACTTCCCGCCCATGGCAGTCATGGGGGGCTTCCCCTAGGCTGTGCCCTTCCCCAGCCCCCTTCTTGACCGCATATGGCGACTTCAGTTTTACCTTCTCCTCGATACCTCGCCGCCTCCTATCATCCCCCTCTTTCCCTTCTCCTGAGAATAAGACAAGGTACAATTTAAATTCTTTGGATAATTTTGGCCACAGCGGCCAATTTTATTAACAAACATTAACAATAAACATTAAATAATTCAAAATTATGAGGGGAGGGTTCTTGGAGCTAGAAAGATCTGGCTATAAACTTATTTCCACCATGTTACCCCAGCCGTCCAGCCCAGCTCGAGGGCACCGTAACTCCCCTTCTGGGAGACCAACCACCATAGCTCCCGAGGTAAAACCCCGTCCAGAGCCCATACCCAAAAGCCAGATCCCCCATACCATTTTAAACTGTCGGGAATGTTACTTCCGAATCCTTCCCCGACCAATCACCGTCAACTCCAAGAACCCCACCCCCCGCCAACCACGAACAGCCCTGACCACCTCAGGCTCGTGACTGCCCCAAAACCACCAAGGCCCTCTCGATCCCCTCCTGTATTGACAGTGCCCATAAATCAATACCAATAGAATTTAAATGAACCCCATCGGCCAACCAAAAATTACCGGCACCTGTCTCCAATTCAAAGTGACGAACACTAATGCCCCCATTCCTTGACATAAATGCCGACACCGCACGATTCAATTTTACCCTTGCCCTGTTAATCCCTTTCAACGATCTCGCTTGCCTCCACCTCTGTCTGGGTACTACATCCGACCATACCGTCACCACGTTCGGGAACGATGTCCACAACCTCAAAAAATCGGAACGTATGTCCCTAATTAATTCTCTCGCCGGCCTGACCCCTAAATCATTGCCCCCCACATGGAAAACAATAATGTCGGGGGTTCTATCCAAGCGAGCGGATTTGGTTAACTCCAGGAGCACCCTGCTCCATACCATTCCTCGGAAACCCAACCAACGGACCAGCACCTGCTCCCTCCCAAAGCCCAATTGCCTACCATCTGGCCTCGCGTCGGCTCGTAGCGCACCCCAATAAACGTAAGAGTGTCCGAATATCCAGGCAAGAAAGGGGTCGCCACCTGAAAAAACACAACAGAATATAGAAAAAACACATCCCAGGACATGCAAACCACACAGCTAACGCCGAACATACAGTAAATACCGATCCGACTGCCACCTGCCAATTCTCCTAATCGCATCAGCCCCCAACCCAAGGCTGTCCGCTTCGGTCGCAGCACCGATCCTAAATGAATGAGACCCATACATGTCCTGGGGAAGGCCCAACTCTACCAATCCCTTCTTCAAAACCGCAATGAACTGGAACCGAGACAAATAGGTGCCGTCCGCATGGCACAAGAGAGGACCCGTCCTACCCGCCCATACGCCCCAATACGTTTCCAAACAGCCACGTGGGCACATTAACGCCCCTTCAACTCGCCCCAAAACTACCCGTCTGCCCCTACCCTGTTGATCAGTTTTTGAACGCCGAATCCAAAAAACAATGCCCCCTGCCCAAAATTCCACATCTTCTGCCAACACCCCTCCCGCCGAAACCCTGCTGCCTGACACCACCTCGCGAATGCGCATTGCCCCAAAAAAGGCCAAAGAAAAAGCCAGCCGAAACAGGGCCAACTCAAAAACTGACGTGCAAATACCCCCAAGGACTCTCCTAAGCCTTCCAACGTACTAAACGAAATAGGCCTTCGTTTGTCGCCGGCTTTTTTACCCCTACGAAACCCTTTTAACGCCTGACTCACTAAGAAGCTCTTTGTAACGTCCCCCACCCCTTGCAACTTGAAACCGAAAGCTAAACCCGCTACAAACTTGTTTACCTTAGCAGCAGACCAACCGCTGTCAGCTGCCTTCCCAATTAAAAACAATACCGCCAACATCCTATCCTCATCACTTTCGACCCCACCCCACTCTGCCAACCAACTCTGCCATACTCGCCACGAAGAATCGTAGGCTGACCATGTCTGCTGCGATAAGGATTCCCGAATCAGTCTTCCTGCTCTTCCGTAATCACCTTCCACAAAAAGGAAGGGCATTCCACGCCCGTGGCATCCGCTCCTGGCGCCAATTCTCTAAAACGCCCCCACTGAAAACGAGACAAAGAGTCTGCTATTGAATTCGTAACCCCGGGCACATGCACTGCAGAAATCCCTGCATTCAAATCCAGACATCGAAGAACCAAAACCCTAACCAATCTAACTACGGGGGGAGAGGAGGCCGACAAACTGTTAATGACCGCTACAACACTCGCGTTGTCGCAATGAAAGCGCACTCTCCTATTTTCGAACATGGGACCCCACACCAAAACAGCTACCATGATAGGAAACAGCTCCAATAGTGCCAAGTTTTTGGTAAGGCCCAACAACTTCCACGCCTGAGGCCACCGCCCCACACTCCACCTTCCCTTACAGTAGGCGCCGTAACCAGAGCTGCCTGCTGCATCCGTAAATATTTCAAAATCAAAATTGCTCAATGTCTCCTCCTGCATCAGCGACCGCCCATTGTAATTCCGCAAAAACCGCTGCCAAACCATCAAATCATCCCTATGCTCCTTCGTCAAGCGAACATAATGGTGCGGAGCCTTCACTCCTGCCGTCGCGCTAGCCAAACGACGAGAAAAAATTCGACCCATAGGCATGATCCTGCAGGCAAAGTTCAATCTCCCCAATAGGGATTGTAATTCCTTGAGGGTCACTTTGCGCAACTTCGAAATCCTGTCCACCTCCTGTTTCAACAATGCCAACTTGTCCTCTGGTAACCGACACTCCATCCTTTCCGAATCGACAACTATGCCCAAAAAACTTATAACGGCCTTAGGGCCTTCCGTCTTCTCAGATGCCAGCGGCACCCCAAAATGCTCCGCCACCCAAACCATGCCTGCCAACGCGTTCCTACACAACGGTGAATCCGGGGGGCCAATAAAAAGAAAATCATCCAGATAATGAATGATCGACTGCATTCCTGTAACATCCCTTACCACCCACTCCAGGAAAGTGCTAAACGTCTCAAACAATGAACAAGAAATTGCGCAACCCATCGGCAAACACCTATCGAGGTAGAAATTCCCCTTCCAAAAACATCCCAGCAGCGGGATACTATCTGCATGAACCGGTAGTAACCGAAAAGCGGACTCAATGTCTGTCTTTGCCAACAAAGCCCCTGACCCATAACGTCGCACCCACTTAACCGCCGTATCAAAAGAGGTATACTCCACAGAACACAACTCCCTATCGATACCGTCATTAACTGACAAGCCTTTTGGATAAGACAAATGCTGAATCAAACGAAACTTATTCGGCTCCTTCTTAGGCACAACCCCCAACGGGGAAACAATCACGCCCGCAACAGGAGCCGTGGGGAACGGACCGGCCATCCTGCCCAAATCCACTTCCTTTTTTAACTTCTCATCTACTACCTCCGCATGCGTTATTGCCGACCGCAAATTTTTAACAGAAAAAGGAACCACATGGCCAGGAAGTGGAATCCTGAAACCGTCAACAAAACCATTCAAAAGCACGCTGGCCTCTGCCCGAGCCGGATACCTACTTAGAAAGGGGGCCATCTCTTGAACCCTCACCGGGCTCTCCCCCTTGACCGGCACCCACATTTGGCTTTCCTTTCCCTTTCTTAAAACATTTGGAAGTGCCGTGTGAGCTACCGTTGCAGTGGGAGCACACGTGCTTGAACTTGCAGCCCGCCCCGTACTTACACTGCCCATCATTAAATTGCCAGCACGCCCCCGACTTCTCTCTTCCTCCCTGGGTTGCCTGACCACTGCTCCCCTGACCTGCTTGCTGACTGCCGCTGCCCCCGCTCCCGTGAAAGGACTGCCCATACCTCACTGGGGCCATCACCTTCAGCCACAGCCCGATATCCTTTTGATCCCACTTTATCTCTGGCCTTACCGCCTTCCTCTGCCTAAACTGCTCGTCGTATCGCAGCCACGCCTGGCCCCCATAAATACGATGCGCCTCCCCGATAGCATCTAAATAACAAAAAAGGCCAGAACAATTATCCGGAGACTTCTCCCCTATGACACTAGCCAAAATAGCGAATGCCTGCATCCAATTCACAAAAGTCTGCGGGATCAGACGCCACCTCCTCTTTTCTTCCTCCTCTTTTTTACTATCGTCCTTCTTCCCCTTATCCAGGTTAAACTTTTCCAACGGCAGCAATGAAAATATCTCCACATACTCGTCCCGCCAAATCTTTTCCTTCACTTCTTTCTTTAAATGGGCCCCCAGCGGCCCCTCAAAGCACACATAAACCTCTCCCTTAGCCCTATCGTCCAGTTTTATCCTATCCCCCTTATCCGTCTCCGTCTGCACTGAAACAGACACTCCTGCCGCAGCTCCTTCATCGGATTCTACCGCACGTAACACGTCACCACCCGACTCTGTGCCCGAACCGCGACCCACTAACCATGCCCCCGCTGGGGACGGAGCTGCCTCCCCAATTACCCCCCCGTCCAGTCTCCTCAATATTTGCGACATGTTCGCCAAAATGTCCCTTAGCCCCGGCACATCAGCCCCGCTACGCCCCATCCGCTCCCTACCATCTCCCTGCCTGCCCCCATCATCCTGCAATACAGCCCCTGCGGGCGACAAACACGACATGGAGCCATACTCACATAGCTGCGCGGGTGCTGTGTCCCCGCCAGCTGGAAATCCGGAATCCTGACGTCCTCGATGATCCTGATGCAGGCTCCGCTGCTCCAGGCCCGCACCCCTGGCCTCCTCGTCACCAGGGGGGACCCGAGCATGCGATACCCGCCGCTCCCGAGAACTCCCGCTTGAACGGGACCTGTGACAGTCCCTGGACCCGTGCCCGACTGGCCGGTCCGTAGCACCCTCCGGGCGACTCCCGGATAAATGCCCCCAGGTGCCTGGTGCCCCGTCTGCTGTATAGGGGCCAGGCAGGGCGACCACGCTAAGTCGCCTCCCGCCCGCCGACCGTTCCGGGCTCCACGCGTCGCTAGGACCGGGCAGGGCGTCCCCGCTGAGCCCCCTCCCGTCCGCCGATCGGTCGGGGCTCCACATGCTGCTGGGACCAGGCAGGGCGTCCTCGTGCTGCCCCCTCCCGACCGCAGCTCTCTCGCTATGGACTGCGATGGGGCATGCAGGGCGGCAGCAACCGGCACCCTCCCGCCCGCCTCACCTCCGGTCCTTCTGATGACGGTGGGGCCAGGCAGGGCGCTGCCACAACGCCCCCTCCTGCCCGCCGCGCCACGTCTGGCGCCCTGGCTGGCAGACACCCCCGAGCGGTCCTCATCCCCGGGGGCGCCCTCGATCCTGCCTCCCGCCGCTGTGTTGGCCGGCGCCGGCCGCCGCCGGCCTCGCCGCTGTGAGGGCCTGTCGCGGCCTTCACTCTCCTCCCTGCTGCGCGACTCTTCGGCTCCTGCCCGCGACGACACTTCCGTTGGGTCTGTAGCCATCCTCCCCTCCTGGACCTGGCCACATCCTGCAGCCTGGCGAAAAGTTGCTGCTCGTCGTCCATTGATTCAGGTGGGACTTCTCTCCTCTGCTCCTGGCTGATGAGTGCGGTTTTTCCCGCACTTTTTCCCTAATACAGTCTGCCCCCACCTTAAACCCCTCCCCCGGCCCCCGTCCCGGCCAACCATTTCAAACTGGCACAACACCAGTTCTAAAACTTCCCACCCATGGCAGTCATGGGGGGCTTCCCCTAGGCTGTGCCCTTCCCCAGCCCCCTTCTGGACCAGGCCAGATGATGATGCAGTAACCTTCTGATGACTGACAGAGGGGCGGAGCCTGCGCCCACCAGATGCCTGCACAGGTGCCCTTAATCTGTCAGCACCATAACTCACGGGCGAGTCACGGCGCCTCCTAGTGACCGCGCCCAGAGCAGCAGACCCCGAATTAAAAGGCAACGTGACAGACCGGCGCCTCCTAGAGGCTAAAGCCGGGACAGTAGGCCCTGAGTCTGATGCGACGGAACCACGGCCCCTCCCAGTGGCCGAGGCAGGAACAGCCGTCCCTGAGTCTGACGACGAAGTGGTGGTCCGGCGCCTCCTAGTGGCCGCGATCGGAACAGCAGGCCCCAAGTCTGGCGGCGACGTGACACCGGCAGCCAGAACGAGCTGCAAAGCCACCAGGGAGGTAAAAAGGATGGTTTTACCAGTTATAGGGCGTGCTGGGTCTGCTGGACAATTGTTTCTCCAAGGATCATTGTGGATACAGGGACCTCATTGCTTACTGATCAGGCACCAGGAAGCCCTGGATGAGATCTGGAGTTTCCGCTGTAGAGTCTCTGATACTTGCCTGGAGTTCATCCTGAGCCATCTGATTCATGAATACAATGCCAGTCCTCTAGTGAACATTGGCACCGATGTATAATGAAGCTCTGCAGATTCCCGAGGGCTGGTTAACTCTTCAGCCACTGCACAGGTCTCTGCTGATGTCAGGGGGTGGTCTCACGGGCCCCCTGACTATTGTGCTCAGTGTTATAATTGTGTCCCCTTTATGTTGAGGGCTGGTCCTGGCCTATGAATGGCTGATAACAGGGACCCATAGCTGCAGCACTGGAGTAGCGTGGGGGAGGGCGGTCCGCCCCAGGCGGCACGTGTGTGGGGGCGGCGCAGCAGCATGACAGCTCCTCGGCTGCTTTTAGGAAAGGCCCCAGCAGCCGTGTTGCTATGGTAACACTGTAGGACTACATTACCCGTCATGCCTCGGGCGTGCGTTCCTGGTATGACCCTGCTGCAGCGCTGTAGATTGGCAGTCACATGACCGTGGGATCTGCCGAGGCTTCGGCTGTCACATGCCCAAACAACGAGCGGAGCCGCCGCACAGCATGGAGCATGGCCAATGTGGCCAACAGGGTGTCGTGGTCCGGCCGGGAGCAGCTGGAGGAGGCCGGGGAGAGCACGCCGCTGCTGAACGGAGCCGGCAACCAGCAGGTGAAGGCGGGAGGAGGGATACTGGGAATTGGGGGGCTGTGCAGATAGGTGACCATGGCGAGGCTGTGCAGGGGAGGACATGGGGGGGCTCTGTAGGGGGAGGACGTGGGGGGCTGTGCAGGGGAGGACATGGGGGGCTCTGTAGGGAGAAGACATGGGGGGCTCTGTAGGGAGAGGACATGGGGGGGCTCTGTAGGGAGAGGACATGGGGGGGCTCTGTAGGGAGAGGACATGGGGGGGCTGTGGAGGGGGAGGACATGGGGGGGCTGTGCAAGGGAGGACATGGGGGGGCTCTGTAGAGGGAGGACATGGGGGGCTCTGTAGGGGAGGACATGGGGGGCTCTGTAGGGGAGGACATGGGCTGTGCAGGGGAGGACATGGGGGGCTGTGCAGGGGAGGACATGGGGGGCTGTGCAGGGGAGGACATGGGGGCTCTGTAGGAGGGACATGGGGGGCTGTGCAGGGGGAGTACATGGGGAGGCTGCGTAGGGGAGGACATGGGGGGCTGTGCAGGGGGGTAAACGGGGGGCTGTGCAAGGGAGAACATGAGGGCTCTGTAGGGAGTGTACTGTGGTTCTGTGCAGGGGGAGGACACATGGGTCTCCTTACACTGTTTTATGGTGCGGCTCTATGAAGGGCAGTGGTGGCGGTTCAGTAGGGTCATCAAGCTAATACATACATATATATATAGAGAACTGCAAGAAGATGAAAGTCTAGAAATTTAGAAATAATAACAGCAGAGTTAGTAGTAGACTAAAAATTAGATCTTTGAGTGTAGTGTGGGCTCTTCGGATGCTTCCGAAATATCAACGACCAAAGGGGCGGCAAATTTTTCGACCGCCCCGGGCGCCACAAACAGTTGCTAAGCCACTGAGCTGCAGGAATGTATAATGTGTATAATGTGCACAGTAATGAATGTTCTAAATATTCACTGTCATTACCAAGAATTATCCGTGTTATATGGCCGGAACAAGATGCAGTGCCACCGACGGCGCGCAGGCAGGTAAATAGGATGTTTTTTTTCTTAACAGGAATCATACCTACAAAGATAGGGGATAAGGAGCCATGCATACAATGACAGGGACGGGGGAACCATGCATACCACGGTAGGGATGAGTGGTCAATGCACACCCGGCTTATACTCAAGTCAATAAGTTTACCCAGTTTTTCGTGGCAAAAGTTGGTGCCTCGGCTTGTACTCGGGTCGGCTTATACTCGAGTATATACGGTAATAGGTAAAACCTGACAAGAATAAACAATAATTTGCAGTTAGCCCAATCGTGGGGATAAATAGCTGAGAAATAAATAGTGATTAGTATATCTTAATAAATATATTGCAATTCGCCCAGTACAAAGCTGTGAAAAAAAATGGTAGTTACTATTTCCATTAAGTATTGCACTCAAACAGTTGATTAACCAAGAGAGATGGCATGTACCCGAATAGAATTCTCCTAGAGGCTGCAAATAAGAGCGGCAGGAAGTAAAGGGTTAATAGGTACATAGAACACACAATTGGGTGAAAATATTAAATGGTCATGAGCAATATGTCCTGGCATAAAGAGTGTGATTATATCCTTAGTCCATAGTTAATGCTTGGTATAAACCTGCATTCATAAAATATTCCAATGTCTATAGCCGTGGGGAGAGCTGCCCCGGCCGATGACGGATACACCAAGTACTTTCTCCAATGAGTGGCGGGCTTGTGCCCTGTGAAATAGCGCGCTGAACAGTACATGGTGATTTCACCATATATAGTTGTATGTGAGTGTTGCTACTCACAATACCTCCGATGGTCTGCGTAGAATCCGGTGACTGCGTTCTGGCTGGTGCAGTAAAGGTCGGACCTGGGAGATGCGGCGATATGCCGAGGTGTAGTGTGAGACCAGCGCTCCTGCGCTCCAGCTGTCGGCAGGGATCCGGTCACTCTGGTCGATAGCTGCGTCCCGGCAGATGTGCAGTAGGAGCAGGACCTGTGTGACGTGGTGGATCACGTGGTGCCGTGTAACTGCTGCTAGATGGAGGTACGGGTGGCAAAAAGGGCCGAAACCAACGCGTTTCGGAAAACTCAGCTTCTTTCTTCAGGTCCGGGACATATTGCTTATGACCATTTAATATTTTCACCCAATTGTGTTCTATATACATATTAACCCTTTACTTCTAGGAGAATTCTATTCGGGTACATGCCATCTCTCCTTGGTTAATCAACTGTTTGAGTGCAATACTTTCTATTTCCATTAACTACCATTTTTTTCACAGCTTTGTACTGGGCGAGTTGCAATATATTCATTAAGATATACTAATCACTATTTATTTCTCAGCTATTTATCCCCACGATTGGGCTAACTGCAGTTTATTGTTTATTCTTGTCAGGTTTTACCTATTAAATATTCTTCTATTTGTCTCATTAATAAGTGACTAGCTTTTCTCCCACATCTTGGTTTTTTCAGCGCGAGTCTATCACAAATATTTATAATCCTTTCGATTTCCTTGTGGTTGGTATCTAGAGTCGCAGCAGTTACACAGTTACCTTTTACACAGGCGCCACTTTATCGCTCTCCTTCATTTTTTGATTTTAACAATTTTTCCCTGGATCTGTAGCTGGATATTTCCTGCTTTTGAATTGCCTCCTATATACAGTGTGAGCCTCCACATTGCTTCCTATATACAGTATGAGGCCACATATAGCCTCCTATATACAGTAGGAGCCTGCACAGCGCTTCCTATATACAGTATGATGCCGCATATAGCCTCCTATATACAGTATGAGCCTGCACAGCGCTTCCTATATACAGTATGAGTCTGCACATAGTCTCCTATATACAGTATGAGCCTGCACATTGCTTCCTATATACAGTATGAGACCGCATATAGCCTCCTATATACAGTATGAGGCCGCATATAGCCTCCTACATACAGTATGAGCCTGCACAGCGCTTCCTATATACAGTATGAGCCTGCACATCGCTTCCCATATACAGTATGAGGCCGCATATAGCCTCCTACATACAGTATGAGGCCACATATAGCCTCCTATATACAGTATGAGCCTGCACATCGCTTCCTATATACAATATGAGCCTGCACATTGCTTCCTATATACAGTATGAGCCTGCACATTGCTTCCTATATAGAGTATGAGTCTGCACATAGTCTCCTATATACAGTATGAGCCTGCACATCGCTTCCTATATACAGTATGAGGCCGCATATAGCCTCCTACATACAGTATGAGGCTGCATATAGCCTCCTATATACAGTATGACCCTGCACATCGCTTCCCATGTACAGTATGAGACCACATATAGCCTCCTGAATACAGTATTTGCCTCCTATATACAGTATGAGGCTGCATATAGCCTTCTATATACAGTATGAGCCTGCACATCGTTTCCTATATACAGTATGAGGCCGCATATAGCCTCCTATATACAGTATGAGCCTGTACTTCGCTTCCTATATACAGTATGAGGCCGCATATAGCCTCCTATATACAGTATGAGCACCAACATATAGCCTCCTGAATGCAGTGTTTACCTCCTATATACAGTATGAGCCTGCACATAGCTTCCTATATACAGTATGAGCCTGCACATAGCCTCCTATATACAGTAGCAAAAAAAAAAAAATGATTGAATGAGAGTAATGGTTTTGGGTCCTTTCTGTACAAATCGTATGGGTATCTTTTTAGTCTTGGTTTTAGTTTTCTGTTTATAATTATTTTTTCCTTTGCTTATACTCCAGTTCTCTATCTTCGCATTGCAGTATATGATCTGGCATGGAATTCATTGTTGAGGGCATTTCAAGATTTTATGAAGAAACACTCCTCTCACAAGAAATCTACGGCTCTTTTCGTACCCATTGGGTCTTCAATATTTCATATTATTTGTTCACATTTTTATTCATTTTTTCTTTTTTTATTTGTTTATTTCATTTACATTTTTATTTGTTTTATTTTTATATATTTTTTCACACAATGAAAGCCTATGAGCGCCGCAATGCGCCGGATCCGGCGCCCGGATCCGGTTTTTTGGTCTGAGCATGCTCAGTAGCTCTGCCCACAAGACATATATAAAAGCAAGACAGTGGGACCCACAGCCACACCCAACATGCCACCCAAGAAAGCAACCAAGAGAAGCAGGAGAAGGCAGGAGACCACTGCAGCACCATCAGCACCACCACCACCCCAAATGGAGCAGCAAATAGAACATGCTGAGGAGGGGAGGCCAGCAGCAGATGAGAGACGGTAATTATCAAATAACCCATTCCTCCAAACTAGGGCTATTGAATATCAAGATATTCATTGGCCCTTTGTTTCTCTTTATTCAACAGCCGCCCAATAGATGCAGCAGCAGCAGCAGCAGCAGCAATGGCAGCAGCTGGAACACCACCCACAGGCATGGAGTGTGGCCACCAGGAAGACAGCACATCATCTTCTGGGAGCCCTCCCTCGCATCGTCAGCGTTTGACGGTAAGTTTTTATTTCCAAAATCCATCTTCTCTGCAATATATGTCTATTCATGGCCTTTTATTTCAAAACAGGAATCACAAGATGAAGAGGAGCTCCCAGAAGAAGAAGGAAGGGGTGGACAGACACCTGGAGTGGGCTCACAATTGGTAAGTTTTTTGCATCAAACGCAGAAACACAACATCACACTACACACAACACATAGAAAGCAATGTTCTGCAGACCACACACAGCAAACAAATGCCTACATCCAAAGACATAACTTTTTTTGTTTTCTTCTCTAGTCTTCCCAATCTGGTGCTTGGCCAAGAGGTGCTCGCAGTGCCTCCCAGGGTCGTCGGCGACAGCAATGCGGCGGTCACCAGCGTGTAAGTATAAATATTTTTGCTTTGTTTTTTTGCACTTTTTATTTCATTTCTTTTGTGGAGGCTAATTATGTTATTTTTGTCTTTTTCTTTAACAGCCTTCACAGCGTGCTCCCGACTCTGACGGTGAGGATGGAGGGATTGATGTGGACCGCCTCATCGATCTCGTCAGAGAAAGGGAGCCGCTCTGGAATATGGCTGACCGACGCCACGCTGACCTGATCGTTACCCGACGACTCTGGGAGGAAATCTGTTCGCTCCTTGTGGGCCGCTGGGAGGACCTCGAAGCTCGGGCCCAGATTAAAGAGCGTAAGTATATACAGTACCGGTTGCTTGATGTAAACCAGTGTTTCCCGAACTCCAGTCCTCGTGGTCCCCACGGATCATGTGTTCAGGATTTCTATTTACTATGGAAATCCTGAAAACATGACCCCTGGGGACCATGAGGACTGGAGTTTGGGAAACACTGATGTTGTATACTAACCACTCCTTTCTCGTTTCAGGGAACAGAATTGTGAATCGGTGGCGGTCTGTCAGAGATCGTTTCAAGAAGGAGTTCAATAAAGAGATGCGGGCCCCGAGTGGATCTGGAGGACGCAGGAGCAAGTACAAGTACGCAGAAGCCCTGTCGTTCCTCCGGGAAACAATGGTCACCAGAAGGTAAATATTACACACCACATGTGAAAAAAAATGTTATATGTAAATTTTTTTTTCAGCCAGGGCCATACCATGTCAGTATTTTAATGTTTTTTTTTTTCTCTTTATTCCACAGCACGGTGAGCAGCACTCGGGAGCCTGCACGATTGGACCCTTCTGAGGCGATCCCTGAGGAGACCGGCACCGAGGGACACTTCGACCGCCCCGGTACATCTGCACCTTCCCAGCCTTCCCACACATTCGACCCATCTGTCCCATCCACCAGCACAGGAGCATCGTGGCCGCCTACATTACATGAAGCTGCTGGTGAGGAGATCGCTTTCCCTTTACCCCACCCTTCTGCCCCTGCCACCTCTAGTACACCTGCGGGTACTGGGCGGCAGCGGCAGAGGGGTCAGGAAAAGACTTATGCGCCAGAGTTCTTGCATCTGAATGCATCTTTCCAGAACTGTCTAAAAGTCTTGTCAGAGCAAATCTCCGCAGGCTATCAGCAGATCAACTCCAGCATTCTGGAGGTGAAGACACTTCTGCAAACCATGCATTCAGAAGCAAGATCTTCGCCAAACCACACCTTTTTCAGGTCTGTTGTGGAGCGCATGGAAACGCTCTCTCCTGCCCAGCAGATGTATGTAATGCATTCATGCCACGCTGCTCTCCAGCAAGTTACCTCCCAACCTCCTCCTCCTCCCACCACTGTAATTCCTCCACCTGCACCCCCCTCCAGCCACTTTCCATCCTCCCCCTCCTATTACATCTACACCCCCTCCAGCCACTTTCCATCCTCCCCCTCCTATTACATACCATCCACCTCCAGCCACTTTCCATCCTCCCCCTCCTATTACATACCATACACCTCCCCAGCACCATCCACCTCCCCAGCACCATCCACCTCCCCAGCACCATCCACCTACCCAGCACCAGCAACCTCCCCAGCAACAGCAACCTCCCCAGTACCAGCAACCTCCACAGTACCTGCAAACTCCCCAGTACCAGCAACCTCCCCAGTACCAGACATCTCCCCACTTCCAGCAACCTGCCCCGTACCAGACATCTCCCCACTTACAGCAACCTGCCCCGTACCAGACATCTCCCCACTTCCAGCAACCTGCCCCGTACCAGACATCTCCCCACTTCCAGCAACCTGCCCCGTACCAAACTCCTTCCCCATACAACTTGCCATCAACATCATCTGCTCCTACAGTCCCTGCCCAACCCTCCACTCCACCACCCACCACCTCTTCTGCTTCCCACATGTCCACCCATTCTGTAGTTTTTTCCACACCTTCACCTCTAACTGTTCCTTCCCCACCACGATCCCAGTCCTCTCTCCACACTCCCAGTGTCGAAGTGTCCCGCAGCCCCTACAGCAGTATTTCCACCACACACTACACAGATTTATGATGTGTGTTTTTTAAATAAAAATGACCAGTTTTATGGTTTCAGTTTTATAGTTTCAAAGTTTTATTAAACAAGTTTATTAAAATTTTAAAAAAGTTTACTAAAAAAAACATTTTTCAATAAAAGTTAAATTATTTTACACTGGTTGTCTGTCATTTCTTTCTGCGGCGAAAAAGGTTAAATACAGGGTATTTAAAAGGTGAAATGGTATTCAAAACTAGGTATATAACTGTGGGTAAATTTTAGCTTTTTGCCACAGTTGTGTTCCTGGTTGTGTTTGAAGCAAAGTATTTCACCTAAAAAGTTGTGTTTATTGTTGGTGATTTCCTAACAATGTACACAACTTTTGTTAAAAGGTGAAATACTTTGCATAAAACACAACCAGGTACACACCTGTGGCCTAAAGCTAAAAATAGAGACCATGACAAGATAGCCAACTTTGGTTGGCAAAGGTATATACTGTTGGTACAGAAGGTACACAAGTTTGGTTAGGGCACAAATCTTTCACACTCTGTCATCCTGCCAGTGTACTCTGCCTTGAGGTGACATAAAGTATAGTGCAAAATTGTCCCTCATTACTGAAACCGTCACAGAACTTCTAGTGGTAATGTCATGGTAATCTTGCAAGGTGGTTTCTTCAGAGGTGTCCTCAATGGAAATGGGTTCCTTGCAGATAACAAAATTGTGGAGTACCACGCACGCTTTGATCACCCTGTCCACAGTTTCTGTCTTGAGGTTGATCGCAGTCAATAGGACCCGCCATTTGGCTGTCAGAATACCAAAGGTACATTCAACCATTCTTCTTGCTCTTGTGAGGCGGTAATTAAAAATGCGTTTTGGTCTTGTCAATCCTCTGCTAGAGTACGGTTTCAAAAGGTGTTCTGACAGCTGGAAGGCTTCATCCCCTACACAGACAAATGGCATAGGTGGACCAGATGTTTGCGGCAGCGGTCTAGGTGGTGGGAACTGGAAGGTGTTTCCATACAGTTTACGCCCCATGGCAGACAGTTTGAAAACTTGAGAGTCATTGGAGCGGCCATAGGCCCCAATATCAACCGCAATAAATTTGTATTCCGCGTCAGCGATGGCCATGAGGACAATGGAAAAATATTTCTTGTAATTGAAATATTCCGATCCCGATCCAGCTGGCTTTACAATGCGGATGTTTCCCGTCCACAGCGCCCAAGCAGTTTGGAAACTGACATATCTGTTGAAACTTGTCAGCAATTTCAATCCACCTCTCTGTTGTGGGCTCTGGTAAAAACTCTTCAGCTAAGGAGTCCCACAGTGCACGGCATGTGTACTTCACAATTCCAGATATGGTGGAAATCCCGAGTCTGTACTGGAAATGCAGTGACGAAAGGGATTCTCCAGTTGCAAGAAATCTGTGGGGAATTAAAAAACAATAAATTAGTTTTAAATCACAGCATTACATACCAAAACTGACCTATAACACTTGGAGATACAAATTACCACCAACAAGATTGCAGTGAAAGTGTGCTCTGATGCGATCATATCCAATAAATGTGGCTTACCTTAAAGTCACCATCAGACGCTCTGCGGGTGAAACAGAGAAGCGGCAATAGGTGTCCGCTTTTCTTATGAGGTGTGCAATGCGCTCCACCAAGTAATCAAAATTCTCCATTTTCATCCTAACATATCCAAAAAATTTATCCGGGTTTCGTCGAAGGTCCATGCATAGTGTAGAATAGACCCCACGCGTCATTCTCTTGGCTGTGATGGGGTGGATCCACAAACGTCGTCTACGATGCCTGATGCGCTGCTGTCTCGCTCTCTCCTTCTCCAGAACAATCACCCTCAAACGATTTGCCTCCGCTGTAAAATCCGCCAAATTCTTCAAAATATTTCCAATGACAACATCCATCTTCGCCAGTAACTTGCTCTTCTCTCCAACCTGCACTTTCTCCTCTACAACCTGTCAAAGAAGGGCTGTAGGAACATGCTATATATAGTTTTCCAGTAGCCAATCCCGTTTGGAAGGCCACAAGGGTCAATTTTAAAAACCGGATCCGGCGTAATCCGTCGAAAAACGGATAGAAAAACGGATGAACCGGATGAGACGGATCCGGTTTTGTCTGTCCAGAAAAAGACGGATCCGGCAGAAAACCGGATCCGTCACATCCGGTTTTACGAAACATTTGCCGGATCCGGCGTTCCGGCACGACGCCGGATCGCGCCTGACGCCGAAAACCTGATGTGTGAAAGTAGCCTAATGCTGCAAATTCCACAAATGAGCATTTTTGCAGTT
The DNA here is from genome assembly GCF_039654945.1 of Dendrobates tinctorius. NCBI lineage: Eukaryota > Metazoa > Chordata > Amphibia > Anura > Dendrobatidae > Dendrobates > Dendrobates tinctorius. The sequence goes on along the minus strand of NW_027362452.1, from coordinate 12,763 downwards.
CTTTAAAACATATCAAATGTTTAGAAATTCTACTGTGCATACTAATTTGGAACAGTGCAATTTGAGTTTTTATTCATTTTGGAGATTATACTGTTATCATTGGGAGGTTTCTTCAATAAAATTCGATGCATACTCTAACGGGTGATGACTTTTATTAGACTGACTGTCATTTGTACCGACTATTTAGGAAAATCAGAGAAAAATAGCATTTGCATAATAATTTGGAACACAGTGTATATACAGTACTAGCTGAAGAGCCCGGCGCTGCCCGGGCATAGTAACTAACTGTGGTAAGTTATAGAAAATTATAATTATCCTCCATCCCATAGTCCCTGCCCATATACCCATCATACATATCCACGATCCCATAGGCCCGTGCCCATATACCCATCATACATATCCTCCATCCCATAGTCGAGTACCCATATACCCATCACATATCCTCCATCCCATAGTCCCATGCCCATATACCCATCATACATATTCTCCATCCCATAGTCCCATGCCCATATACCGATCATACATATTCTCCATCCCATGGTCCCATGCCCATATACCCATCATACATATCCTCCATCCCATAGTCCCGTGCCCATATACCCATCATACATATCCGCTATCTCATAGTCCCGTGCCCATATACCGTCATACATACAGACAATGTGATTTTCTGGATTTTTTTTTCTCAGTTTGTCTCCCATAGTTGAGGTCTACCTATGATGTAAATTACAGACACCTCTCATCTTTTTAAGTGGTGGAACTTGCACTATTGCTGACTGACTAAATACTTTTTTTCCCCACTGTATCCTCCATCCTATAGTCCAGTGCCCATATACCCATCACACATCCTCCATCCCATAGTCCTGTGCCCATATACATATCCACCATCCCATAGTCCCGTGCCCATATACCCATCAAACATATCCTCCATCCCATAGTCCAGTGCCCATATACCCATCACACATCCCCCATCCCATAGTCCCGTGCCCATATACCCATCATACATATCCACCATCCTATAGTCCAGTGCTCATCACACATCCTCCATTCCATAATCAACCATTATGACATCATAATGAGCGGCGGCAGGGCTTGCAACCTTTGATGACATCAGCATCGCCATGGCAAACATTGTGACATCATAATGAGGGGCGGGGCTTGATGCACACACACTGCTTCCCCAGTATGCAAATAGGGGCATTGTGACAACACAATGAGGGGCGGGGCTTGACGCGCACACACTTTTTCCCCCAGTATGTAGATAGGGGCAAAATTGTTTGGTGAATTGGAACGCGCAGGGTTAAAATTTCGCCTCACAACATAGCTTAGGACGCTCTCGGGGTGCAGACGTGTGACTGTGCCAAATTTTGTGGCTGTAGCTGCGACGGTGCAGATGCCTATCCCGGACATACAAACATACACACACACATACATACATACACACTTTGAGCTTTATATATTAGATGAGGCCGCATATAGTCTCCTATATACAGTATGAGCCTGCACATTGCTTCCTATATACAATATGAGCCCACATAGCCTCCTATATACAGTATGAGCCTGCACATCGCATCCTGTATACAGTATGAGGCCACATATAGCCTCCTATGTACGGTATGAGCCTGCACATCGCTTCATATATACAGTATGAGGCCGCATATAGCCTCCTATATACAGTATGAGCACCCACATATAGCCTCCTGAATACAGTTTTTGCCTCCTATATACAGTATGAGCCTGCACATTGCTTCCTATATACAATATGAGCCCACATAGCCTCCTATATACAGTATGAGCCTGCACATCGCTTCCTATATACAGTATGAGGCCACATATAGCCTCCTATGTACGGTATGAACCTGCACATCGCTTCCTATATACAGTATGAGGCCGCATATAGCCTCCTATATACAGTATGAGCACCCACATATAGCCTCCTGAATACAGTTTTTGCCTCCTATATACAGTATGAGCCTGCACATTGCTTCCTATATACAGTATGAGCCTGCACATAGCCTCCTATATACAGTATGAGCCTGTACATCACTTCCTATATACAGTATGAGCATCCACATATAGCCTCCTATGTACAGTATGAGCCTGCGCATTGCTTCCTATAAACAGTATGAGTATCCACATAGCCTCCTATGTACAGTATGAGCCTGCACATCGCTTCCTATAAACAGTATGAGCCTGCAAATCGCTTCCTATATACAGTATGAGCCCACATATAGCCTCCTGAATACAGTGTTTGCCTCCTATATACAGTGTGAGTCCCCATATAGCCTCCTATATACAGTATGAGCACTCACATATAGCCTCCTGACTACATTGTTTGCCACCATATTGCCTCCTATATACAGTGTGAGTCCCCATATAGCTCCTATATACAGTATGAGCCCCTATATAGCATCCCATATCTAACTGCTTTTACCTTGGTATCATTAATTTTCTATGAGACTACTCTGTTCTCATATTGTGCATTTATGCATTTAGTAGGGCTTAATGGAATGACTGCGCTTGTTACACATCAACTCTGTAGATGCGCTCACTTATTAGACTTTGGTTGGGGCAACTCTAAAATATAATAATGATAATGGTCCTGTCTAGTGACAAGTTTATTTTACAGGCTTCTGGAGAAAGGCACAATACCAGTCATTCAAGGGTTAAATCTTTGGAACACTGAGAGGGACTTTCTAGCCAATGAAACCACAGTATAAAACACCTGTGATAACTATGGCAACTGCGCTGATGTCATAAAGACATGCATCTATGATGCAGGAGAAGATTCCAAAACCACAAGTCATTCAGCCGTAGACGGAGCCATACTTGATGTGTCTGGAGACCTGGAGCTTCATCACTCCACAATGGGAGGAATGGGACACCGCCTAGCCAGATCAGCCATAGCGCCTAGCCAGCCAGATCAGCCATACCGCCTAGCCAGCCAGATCAATGGGGTGACAGATGTTGCAGCCAGATCTCCCTCACGTCCGGTACTCGCCACCTTCACTTTATGTGTACGGCCTGGAGAGGTTGCATTAGGCTTCTCCAAAACAAATATGACACAATGTACAAATTCAGGTACAATTTGCTGTTACATGTTGGCACTAACCTTCTAAGCCCAAGGGAAGGGCAGTCCTGCAGCCATGGTTCCCTAGAGGTTTCCACTACAGGGGGTTTTTCCTCTCCTGAGTGCTGAAGGACGATTCTTCGTGAGTCGGGGGTTCTGCCATTTTCAGTGTCTCTTTCATAGTAATTGGCTGATTCTAAATTTCAGACACTGAAAGAAATAATAATGATGAGATTTGGAATAAAATTCGGTCAATTTAACATCCAATAAAAGTGTTTTGTGTGTTTCTTTCACAATCTTCGGTTGGTGAAATTTTGTTGGGGATCAGGATCCAGCATCTATGATCAAGCCATGAAGCCAGATATGAAGTCAGAGCAATTTAACCCTGCGCTGGAAGACAGGACGGAGCAGAGATGACAAAGTGTGACTGCACAATTAGCACAAGTTCACACTCTTCCTCCCATTCAGATACACGAGGGGATTCAGGGCCGAGTTTGGACTAAAAAGCAGCCCTGGCACACAAAATTCACCAGCCCACATACAATAAGTGTCCTCAACCCAAATCGTAGAACACTGATAGGTCATGTAGGATTTTGCTTTATCCGTTACCAGGGCCGAAACAAAGTATTTTGGGTGCCCAAGGCAGATGAAGCCGAAGGCGCCCATTTTGCATTTCAACCCAGCTAATTCTTCCCTTTTCCATTAGGTCTATGACATCATGTGATTAATAACTGATGAGCTGAATCCTTCTAAGTCAGGCCCATATACATTTGTATCTCATGAACCTACAACTCCCAGTATGTCCTTAACAATGGTAAGGAGATGCTGGGAGTTACCAGTCTTTATCAGACTGTGGACTATACAGGAACCATAGCACTGATGAGACGCAGTCAGTACCAATAACTAAAAATGTACATCCTGGTACCTTATAGGTGACCTCTTCTCAGATTGAGTCTTTTCTTTCTCTTAGGCCTGTGTCACACTTCAGTAGCAGCAGGTCACAGAGGCCACCAGCTTCCAGCACACCATACTCACATGCCTGCTCGCCTCTCCGCTCCCTTAGGCGTGGAGCGCATATTCATTACCTTAATGAGCAGTACCACGTGATCACTCGACAGGAAGAGCTGCAGGCTCCGGCTGCCAGAACGAGCTGCAAAGCCACCAGGGAGGTAAAAAGGATGGTTTTACCAGTTATAGGGCGTGCTGGGTCTGCTGGACAATTGTTTCTCCAAGGATCATTGTGGATACAGGGACCTCATTGCCTACTGATCAGGCACCAGGAAGCCCTGGATGAGATCTGGAGTTTCCGCTGTGGAGTCTCTGATACTTGCCTGGAGTTCATCCTGAGCCCTATATACAGTATGGGAGAGGACATGGGGGGACTCTGTAGGGGAGGACATGGGGGGACTCTGTAGGGGAGGACATAGGGGGACTCTGTAGGGGAGGACATGGGGGGACTCTGTAGGGGAGGACATGGGGGGACTCTGTAGGGGAGGACATGGGGGGACTCTGTAGGGGAGGACATGGGGGGACTCTGTAGGGGAGGACATGGGGGGACTCTGTAGGGGAGGATGTGGGGGGACTCTGTAGGGGAGGACATGGGGGGGCTGTGCAGGGGGGGTAAATGAGGAGGCTGTGTAGGGGAGGACATGGGAGACTGTGCTGGGGGGTACATGGGGAGGCTGTGTAGGGGAGGACATGGGGGCTGTGCAGGGGGGTACACGGGGGGGCTGTGCAAGGGGAGAACATGAGGGCTCTGTAGGGAGTGTACTGTGGGTCTGTGCAGGGGGAGGACACGTGGGTCTCCTTACACTGTTTTATGGTGCAGCTCTATGCAGGGCAGTGGTGGAGGTTCAGTAGGGTCATCAAGCTAATACATACATATATATAGAGAACTGCAAGAAGATTAGAAAATTAGAAATAATAACAGCAGAGTTAGTAGTAGACTAAAAATTAGATCTTTGAGTGTAGTGTGGGCTCTTCGGATGCTTCCGTAATATCAACGACTAGAGTTGAGCGAAACGGGTCGAAAAAATTCAAAAGTCGCCGACTTTTGGCAAAGTCGGGTTTCATGAAACGAAACCCGAACCTAGGATGAGGTCGGCCACGAGGTCGGCAACTTACGCGCCAAAGTCGCGTTTCAAAAGTTTGTTTTGCGCTCTTTTTCAGCCAATCAGGATCCACGGACACTGTGGGCAACGTGATGACATAGGCACGGGTCACCACCATCTTTCAGAAGGGCATGCAAGTGATTGGCTTGCCTTGGGGGGCGTCACAGGGGGTATAAAAGGGCGTGCACGCCGACCGCCATGTTACTCATGCTGATCTCAGAATATGGAGAGCTGCTGCTGCTGCTGATTTTGTAGGGAGAGCGTTAGGCAGGGAAGAAGACACCAAAAACTGCTTCTGCTGCTAGCGATTTTGCCTGTACAACACACCAGTCACTTTGCAGTGCAAGGGGAGGCTATATAGTGGTGTATCAGTGGTGTTGGTTGTTGGGCTGCCTTCTAAGGCTTCCTGACATTCCTGCATTGCTGTTTACCCACTGCTCCGCAAACTGCTTTTTTAAAAGCAATCACAATTTTTTTTTTTGTCCTGCTGAAAAGAAGAAAAAAAAACTGCTTCTGCTGCTAGCGATTTTGCCTGTACAACACACCAGTCACTGTGCAGTGCAAGGGGAGGCTATATAGTGGGGTATCAGTGGTGTTGTTTGTTGGGCTGCCTTCTAAGGCTTCCTGACATTCCTGCATTGCTGTTTACCCACTGCTCCGCAAACTGCTTTTTTAAAAGCAATCACAATTTTTTTTTTTGTCCTGCTGAGAAGAAGAAAAAAAAACTGCTTCTGCTGCTAGCGATTTTTCCTGTACAACACACCAGTCACTGTGCAGTGCAAGGGGAGGCTATATAGTGGTGTATCAGTGGTGTTGGTTGTTGGGCTGCCTTCTAAGGCTTCCTGACATTCCTGCATTGCTGTTTACCCACTGCTCCGCAAACTGCTTTTTTAAAAGCAATCACAATTTTTTTTTTGCCCTGCTGAGGTACTGAGCGTGCATTTTTTCACACCATACAGCGGTGTACGCTCCTCACACAGTTCCGTGTAACGGCTGTTATCACAGCCACAGTGAAGCTATCAGTGAGTCACTCTGTGAGAATAAGTCGAGGACATGTTCCGTTCTTACAGACCTGCACTCTAGGGAGATTCCAATTCTGCCCAATTCTACATACACCTTGTAGTTTGTGATACACTAGCCAATTTCTGCCTGTGACATAGCGCTCAGATATTCAGTGGGCCTCACACAATCCATAAGTGTCCAGTGTCCACAAGTGTGTGCAGAAATTCAAAATCTCCTTTATCCTCTAGTCACTTTGGTCACAGCTCTGCCATCGAGCCTGTGACAGAGCGCTCAGATACTCAGTGGGCCTCACACAATCTATAAGTGTCCAGTGTCCACAAGTGTGTGCAGAAATTCAAAATCTCCCTTATCCTCTAGTCACTTTGGTCACAGCTCTGCCATCCATCCTGTGACAGAGCACTCAGATACTAGTCAGCGGGCCTCACACAATCCATAAGTGTCCACAAGTGTGTGCAGAAATTCAAAATCTCCCTTATCCTCTAGTCACTTTGGTCACAGCTCTGCCATCGAGCCTGTGACAGAGCGCTCAGATACTAGTCAGTGGGCCTCACACAATCCATAAGTGTCCACAAGTGTGTGCAGAAATTCAAAATCTCCCTTATCCTCTAGTCGCGCTCTGTCACAGGCTCGATGGCAGAGCTGTGACCAAAGTGACTAGAGGATAAGGGAGATTTTGAATTTCTGCACACACTTGTGGACACTTATGGATTGTGTGAGGCCCACTGACTAGTATCTGAGCGCTCTGTCACAGGCTCGATGGCAGAGCTGTGACCAAAGTGACTTGAGGATAAGGAGATTTTGAATTTCTGCACACACTTGTGGACACTTATGGATTGTGTGAGGCCCACTGACTAGTATCTGAGCGCTCTGTCACAGGCTCGATGGCAGAGCTGTGACCAAAGTGACTAGAGGATAAGGGAGATTTTGAATTTCTGCACACACTTGTGGACACTGGACACTTATGGATTGTGTGAGGCCCACTGACAAGCATCTGAGAGCTCTGTCACAGGCTCGATGGCAGAGCTGTGACCAAAGTGACTAGAGGATAAAGGAGATTTTGAATTTCTGCACACACTTGTGGACACTGGACACTTATGGATTGTGTGAGGCCCACTGAATATCTGAGCGCTATGTCACAGGCAGAAATTGGCTAGTGTATCACAAACTACAAGGTGTATGTAGAATTGGGCAGAATTGGAATCTCCCTAGAGTGCAGGTCTGTAAGAACGGAACATGTCCTCGACTTATTCTCACAGAGTGACTCACTGATAGCTTCACTGTGGCTGTGATAACAGCCGTTACACGGTACTGTGTGAGGAGCGTACACCGCTGTATGGTGTGAAAAAATGCACGCTCAGTACCTCAGCAGGGCAAAAAAAAAATTGTGATTGCTTTTAAAAAAGCAGTTTGCGGAGCAGTGGGTAAACAGCAATGCAGGAATGTCAGGAAGCCTTAGAAGGCAGCCCAACAACCAACACCACTGATACACCACTATATAGCCTCCCCTTGCACTGCACAGTGACTGGTGTTTTGTACAGGCAAAATCGCTAGCAGCAGAAGCAGTTTTTTTTTCTTCTTCTCAGCAGGACAAAAAAAAAAAATTGTGATTGCTTTTAAAAAAGCAGTTTGCGGAGCAGTGGGTAAACAGCAATGCAGGAATGTCAGGAAGCCTTAGAAGGCAGCCCAACAACCAACACCACTGATACACCACTATATAGCCTCCCCTTGCACTGCACAGTGACTGGTGTGTTGTACAGGCAAAATCGCTAGCAGCAGAAGCAGTTTTTGGTGTCTTCTTCCCTGCCTAACGCTCTCCCTACAAAATCATCATCAGCAGCAGCTCTCCCTATTCTGTGATCAGCATGAGTAACATGGCGGTCGGTGTGCACGCCCTTTTATACCCCCTTTGACGCCCCCCAAAGCAAGCCAATCACTTGCATGCCCTTATGAAAGATGGTGGTGACCCGTGCCTATGTCATCACGTTGCCCACAGTGTCCGTGGATCCTGATTGGCTGAAAAAGAGCGCAAAACAAACTTTTGAAACGCGACTTTGGCACGTAAGTCGCCGACCTCGTGGCCGACCTCATCCTAGGGTCGGGTTTCGTTTCATGAAACCCGACATTGCCAAAAGTCGGCGACTTTTGAATTTTTTCGACCCGTTTCACTCAACTCTAGTCGTTGATATTACGGAAGCATCCGAAGAGCCCACACTACACTCAAAGATCTAATTTTTAGTCTACTACTAACTCTGCTGTTATTATTTCTAATTTTCTAATCTTCTTGCAGTTCTCTATATATATGTATGTATTAGCTTGATTACCCTACTGAACCTCCACCACTGCCCTGCATAGAGCCGCACCATAAAACAGTGTAAGGAGACCCACGTGTCCTCCCCCTGCACAGACCCACAGTGCACTCCCTACAGAGCCCTCATGTTTTCCCCTTGCACAGCCCCCCCGTGTACCCCCCTGCACAGCCCCCCATGTCCTCCCCTATACAGCCTCCTCATGTACCCCCCCAGCACAGTCTCCCATGTCCTCCCCTACACAGCCTCCTCATTTACCCCCCCTGCACAGCCCCCCCATGTCCTCCCCTACAGAGTCCCCCCATGTCCTCCCCTACAGAGTCCCCCCATGTCCTCCCCTACAGAGTCCCCCCATGTCCTCCCCTACAGAGTCCCCCCATGTCCTCCCCTACAGAGTCCCCCCATGTCCTCCCCTACAGAGTCCCCCTATGTCCTCCCCTACAGAGTCCCCCTATGTCCTCCCCTACAGAGTCCCCCCATGTCCTCCCCTACAGAGTCCCCCCATGTCCTCTCCCATACTGTATATAGGGCTCAGGATGAACTCCAGGCAAGTATCAGAGACTCCACAGCGGAAACTCCAGATCTCATCCAGGGCTTCCTGGTGCCTGATCAGTAGGCAATGAGGTCCCTGTATCCACAATGATCCTTGGAGAAACAATTGTCCAGCAGACCCAGCATGCCCTATAACTGGTAAAACCATCCTTTTTACCTCCCTGGTGGCTTTGCAGCTCGTTCTGGCAGCCGGAGCCTGCAGCTCTTCCTGTCGAGTGATCACGTGGTACTGCTCATTAAGGTAATGAATATGCGCTCCACGCCTAAGGGAGCGGAGAGGCGAGCAGGCATGTGAGTATGGTGTGCTGGAAGCTGGTGGCCTCTGTGACCTGCTGCTACTGAAGTGTGAAACAGGCCTAAGAGAAAGAAAAGACTCAATCTGAGAAGAGGTCACCTATAAGGTACCAGGATGTACATTTTTAGTTATTGGTACTGACTGCGTCTCATCAGTACTATGGTTCCTGTATAGTCCACAGTCTGATAAAGACTGGTAACTCCCAGCATCTCCTTACCATTGTTAAGGACATACTGGGAGTTGTAGGTTCATGAGATACAAATGTATATGGGCCTGACTTAGAAGGATTCAGCTCATCAGTTATTAATCACATGATGTCATAGACCTAATGGAAAAGGGAAGAATTAGCTGGGTAGAAATGCAAAATGGGCGCCTTCGGCTTCATCTGCCTTGGGCACCCAAAATACTTTGTTTCGGCCATGGTAACGGATAAAGCAAAATCCTACATGACCTATCAGTGTTCTACGATTTGGGTTGAGGACACTTATTGTATGTGGGCTGGTGAATTTTGTGTGCCAGGGCTGCTTTTTAGTCCTAACTCGGCCCTTAATCCCCTCGTGTATCTGAATGGGAGGAAGAGTGTGAACTTGTGCTAATTGTGCAGTCACACTTTGTCATCTCTGCTCCGTCCTGTCTTCCAGCGCAGGGTTAAATTGCTCTGACTTCATATCTGGCTTCATGGCTTGATCATGGATGCTGGATCCTGATCCCCAACAAAATTTCACCAACCGAAGATTGTGAAAGAAACACACAAAACACTTTTATTGGATGTTAAATTGACCGAATTTTATTCCAAATCTCATCATTATTATTTCTTTCAGTGTCTGAAATTTAGAATCAGCCAATTACTATGAAAGAGACACTGAAAATGGCAGAACCCCCGACTCACGAAGAATCGTCCTTCAGCACTCAGGAGAGGAAAAACCCCCTGTAGTGGAAACCTCTAGGGAACCATGACTGCAGGACTGCCCTTCCCTTGGGCTTAGAAGGTTAGTGCCAACATGTAACAGCAAATTGTACCTGAATTTGTACATTGTGTCATATTTGTTTTGGAGAAGCCTAATGCGACCTCTCCAGGCCGTACACATAAAGTGAAGTCGGCGAGTACCGGACGTGAGGGAGATCTGGCTGCAACATCTGTCACCCCATTGATCTGGCTGGCTAGGCGGTATGGCTGATCTGGCTGGCTAGGCGCTATGGCTGATCTGGCTGGCTAGGCGGTGTCCCCTTCCTCCCATTGTGGAGTGATGAAGCTCCAGGTCTCCAGACACATCAAGTATGGCTCCGTCTACGGCTGAATGACTTGTGGTTCTGGAATCTTCTCCTGCATCATAGATGCATGTCTTTATGACATCAGCGCAGTTGCCATAGTTATCACAGGTGTTTTATACTGTGGTTTCATTGGCTAGAAAGTCCCTCTCAGTGTTCCAAAGATTTAACCCTTGAATGACTGGTATTGTGCCTTTCTCCAGAAGCCTGTAAAATAAACTTGTCACTAGACAGGACCATTATCATTATTATATTTTAGAGTTGCCCCAACCAAAGTCTAATAAGTGAGCGCATCTACAGAGTTGATGTGTAACAAGCGCAGTCATTCCATTAAGCCCTACTAAATGCATAAATGCACAATATGAGAACAGAGTAGTCTCATAGAAAATTAATGATACCAAGGTAAAAGCAGTTAGATATGGGATGCTATATAGGGGCTCATACTGTATATAGGAGCTATATGGGGACTCACACTGTATATAGGAGGCAATATGGTGGCAAACAATGTAGTCAGGAGGCTATATGTGAGTGCTCATACTGTATATAGGAGGCTATATGGGGACTCACACTGTATATAGGAGGCAAACACTGTATTCAGGAGGCTATATGTGGGCTCATACTGTATATAGGAAGCGATTTGCAGGCTCATACTGTTTATAGGAAGCGATGTGCAGGCTCATACTGTACATAGGAGGCTATGTGGATACTCATACTGTTTATAGGAAGCAATGTGCAGGCTCATACTGTACATAGGAGGCTATATGTGGATGCTCATACTGTATATAGGAAGCGATGTACAGGCTCATACTGTATATAGGAGGCTATGTGCAGGCTCATACTGTATATAGGAAGCAATGTGCAGGCTCATACTGTATATAGGAGGCAAAAACTGTATTCAGGAGGCTATATGTGGGTGCTCATACTGTATATAGGAGGCTATATGCGGCCTCATACTGTATATAGGAAGCGATGTGCAGGTTCATACCGTACATAGGAGGCTATATGTGGCCTCATACTGTATATAGGAAGCGATGTGCAGGCTCATACTGTATATAGGAGGCTATGTGGGCTCATATTGTATATAGGAAGCAATGTGCAGGCTCATACTGTATATAGGAGGCAAAAACTGTATTCAGGAGGCTATATGTGGGTGCTCATACTGTATATAGGAGGCTATATGCGGCCTCATACTGTATATATGAAGCGATGTGCAGGCTCATACCGTACATAGGAGGCTATATGTGGCCTCATACTGTATACAGGATGCGATGTGCAGGCTCATACTGTATATAGGAGGCTATGTGGGCTCATATTGTATATAGGAAGCAATGTGCAGGCTCATACTGTATATAGGAGACTATATGCGGCCTCATCTAATATATAAAGCTCAAAGTGTGTATGTATGTATGTGTGTGTGTATGTTTGTATGTCCGGGATAGGCATCCGCACCGTCGCAGCTACAGCCACAAAATTTGGCACAGTCACACGTCTGCACCCCGAGAGCGTCCTAAGCTATGTTGTGAGGCGAAATTTTAACCCTGCGCGTTCCAATTCACCAAACAATTTTGCCCCTATCTACATACTGGGGGAAAAAGTGTGTGCGCGTCAAGCCCCGCCCCTCATTGTGTTGTCACAATGCCCCTATTTGCATACTGGGGAAGCAGTGTGTGTGCTTCAAGCCCCGCCCCTCATTATGATGTCACAATGTTTGCCATGGCGATGCTGATGTCATCAAAGGTTGCAAGCCCTGCCGCCGCTCATTATGATGTCATAATGGTTGATTATGGAATGGAGGATGTGTGATGAGTATATGGGCACTGGACTATAGGATGGTGGATATGTATGATGGGTATATGGGCACGGGACTATGGGATGGGGGATGTGTGATGGGTATATGGGCACTGGACTATGGGATGGAGGATATGTTTGATGTGGGTATATGGGCACGGGACTATGGGATGGTGGATATGTATATGGGCACAGGACTATGGGATGGAGGATGTGTGATGGGTATATGGGCACTGGACTATAGGATGGAGGATACAGTGGGGAGAAAAAGTATTTAGTCAGTCAGCAATAGTGCAAGTTCCACCACTTAAAAAGATGAGAGGCGTCTGTAATTTACATCATAGGTAGA